>NC_086446.1:138308500-138413718 GCF_028390025.1 Pseudophryne corroboree
ACACGGCATAGCCCTGAATTTTCCAATGCGCAGCTCTTTGCAAAAGAGAGATATTGGCAAGGAAAAGCTGTCTTGTACCTTTGCATTTTTCTCTCAAACGAAGGACACTAGAAAGAAAATTTTAAAGCCTCCTGTTAGGCCATCATCTACACGGCATAGCCCTGAATTTTCCAATGCGCAGCTCTTTGCAAAAGAGAGATATTGGCAAGGAAAAGCTGTCTTGTACCTTTGCATTTTTCTCCCAAACGAAGGACACTAGAAAGAAAATTTTAAAGCCTCCTGTTAGGCCATCATCTACACGGCATAGCCCTGAATTTTCCAATAAGCAGCTCTTTGCAAAAGAGAGATATTGGCAAGGAAAAGCTGTCTTGTACCTTTGCATTTTTCTCCCAAACGAAGGACACTAGAAAGAAAATTTTAAAGCCTCCTGTTAGGCCATCATCTACACGGTATAGCCCTGAATATTCCAATGCGCAGCTCTTTGCAAAAGAGAGACATGGGCAAGGAAAAGCTGTCTTGTACCTTTGCATTTTTCTCGCAAACGAAGGACACTAGAAAGAAAATTTTAAAGCCTCCTGTTAGGCCATCATCTACACGGCATAGCCCTGAATTTTCCAATGCGCAGCTATTTGCAAAAGAGAGATATTGGCAAGGAAAAGCTGTCTTGTACCTTTGCATTTTTCTCGCAAACGAAGGACACTAGAAAGAAAATTTTAAAGCCTCCTGTTAGGCCATCATCTACACGGCATAGCCCTGAATTTTCCAATGCGCAGCTCTTTGCAAAAGAGAGATATTGGCAAGGAAAAGCTGTCTTGTACCTTTGCATTTTTCTCCCAAACGAAGGACACTAGAAAGAAAATTTTAAAGCCTCCTGTTAGGCCATCATCTACACGGCATAGCCCTGAATTTTCCAATGCGCAGCTCTTTGCAAAAGAGAGATATTGGCAAGGAAAAGCTGTCTTGTACCTTTGCATTTTTCTCCCAAACGAAGGACACTAGAAAGAAAATTTTAAAGCCTCCTGTTAGGCCATCATCTACACGGCATAGCCCTGAATTTTCAAATGCGCAGCTCTTTGCAAAAGAGAGATATTGGCAAGTAAAAGCTGTCTTGTACCATTGAATTTTTCTCCCAAACGAAGGACACTAGAATGAAAATTTTAAAGCCTCCTGTTAGTGCTATATCTACACGGTATAGCCCTGAATTTTCCAATGCGTAGCTCTTTGCAAAAGAGAGATATTGGCAAGGAAAAGCTGTCTTGTACCTTTGCATTTTTCTCGCAAACGAAGGACACTAGAAAGAAAATTTTAAAGCCTCCTGTTAGGCCATCATCTACACGGCATAGCCCTGAATTTTCCAATGCGCAGCTCTTTGCAAAAGAGAGATATTGGCAAGGAAAAGCTGTCTTGTACCTTTGCATTTTTCTCCCAAACGAAGGACACTAGAAAGAAAATTTTAAAGCCTCCTGTTAGGCCATCATCTACACGGCATAGCCCTGAATTTTCCAATGCGCAGCTCTTTGCAAAAGAGAGATATTGGCAAGGAAAAGCTGTCTTGTACCTTTGCATTTTTCTCTCAAACGAAGGACACTAGAAAGAAAATTTTAAAGCCTCCTGTTAGGCCATCATCTACACGGCATAGCCCTGAATTTTCCAATGCGCAGCTCTTTGCAAAAGAGAGATATTGGCAAGGAAAAGCTGTCTTGTACCTTTGCATTTTTCTCGCAAACGAAGGACACTAGAAAGAAAATTTTAAAGCCTCCTGTTAGGCCATCATCTACACGGCATAGCCCTGAATTTTCCAATGCGCAGCTCTTTGCAAAAGAGAGATATTGGCAAGGAAAAGCTGTCTTGTACCTTTGCATTTTTCTCCCAAACGAAGGACACTAGAAAGAAAATTTTAAAGCCTCCTGTTAGGCCATCATCTACACGGCATAGCCCTGAATTTTCCAATGCGCAGCTCTTTGCAAAAGAGAGATATTGGCAAGGAAAAGCTGTCTTGTACCTTTGCATTTTTCTCGCAAACGAAGGACACTAGAAAGAAAATTTTAAAGCCTCCTGTTAGGCCATCATCTACACGGCATAGCCCTGAATTTTCCAATGCGCAGCTCTTTGCAAAAGAGAGATATTGGCAAGGAAAAGCTGTCTTGTACCTTTGCATTTTTCTCGCAAACGAAGGACACTAGAAAGAAAATTTTAAAGCCTCCTGTTAGGCCATCATCTACACGGCACAGCCCTGAATTTTCCAATGCGCAGCTCTTTGCAAAAGAGAGATATTGGCAAGGAAAAGCTGTCTTGTACCTTTGCATTTTTCTCCCAAACGAAGGACACTAGAAAGAAAATTTTAAAGCCTCCTGTTAGGCCATCATCTACACGGCATAGCCCTGAATTTTCCAATGCGCAGCTCTTTGCAAAAGAGAGATATTGGCAAGGAAAAGCTGTCTTGTACCTTTGCATTTTTCTCGCAAACGAAGGACACTAGAAAGAAAATTTTAAAGCCTCCTGTTAGGCCATCATCTACACGGCATAGCCCTGAATTTTCCAATGCGCAGCTCTTTGCAAAAGAGAGATATTGGCAAGGAAAAGCTGTCTTGTACCTTTGCATTTTTCTCCCAAACGAAGGACACTAGAAAGAAAATTTTAAAGCCTCCTGTTAGGCCATCATCTACACGGCATAGCCCTGAATTTTCCAATAAGCAGCTCTTTGCAAAAGAGAGATATTGGCAAGGAAAAGCTGTCTTGTACCTTTGCATTTTTCTCCCAAACGAAGGACACTAGAAAGAAAATTTTAAAGCCTCCTGTTAGGCCATCATCTACACGGTATAGCCCTGAATATTCCAATGCGCAGCTCTTTGCAAAAGAGAGATATGGGCAAGGAAAAGCTGTCTTGTACCTTTGCATTTTTCTCGCAAACGAAGGACACTAGAAAGAAAATTTTAAAGCCTCCTGTTAGGCCATCATCTACACGGCATAGCCCTGAATTTTCCAATGCGCAGCTATTTGCAAAAGAGAGATATTGGCAAGGAAAAGCTGTCTTGTACCTTTGCATTTTTCTCGCAAACGAAGGACACTAGAAAGAAAATTTTAAAGCCTCCTGTTAGGCCATCATCTACACGGCATAGCCCTGAATTTTCCAATAAGCAGCTCTTTGCAAAAGAGAGATATTGGCAAGGAAAAGCTGTCTTGTACCTTTGCATTTTTCTCCCAAACGAAGGACACTAGAAAGAAAATTTTAAAGCCTCCTGTTAGGCCATCATCTACACGGTATAGCCCTGAATATTCCAATGCGCAGCTCTTTGCAAAAGAGAGATATGGGCAAGGAAAAGCTGTCTTGTACCTTTGCATTTTTCTCGCAAACGAAGGACACTAGAAAGAAAATTTTAAAGCCTCCTGTTAGGCCATCATCTACACGGCATAGCCCTGAATTTTCCAATGCGCAGCTATTTGCAAAAGAGAGATATTGGCAAGGAAAAGCTGTCTTGTACCTTTGCATTTTTCTCGCAAACGAAGGACACTAGAAAGAAAATTTTAAAGCCTCCTGTTAGGCCATCATCTACACGGCATAGCCCTGAATTTTCCAATGCGCAGCTCTTTGCAAAAGAGAGATATTGGCAAGGAAAAGCTGTCTTGTACCTTTGCATTTTTCTCCCAAACGAAGGACACTAGAAAGAAAATTTTAAAGCCTCCTGTTAGGCCATCATCTACACGGCATAGCCCTGAATTTTCCAAAGCGCAGCTCTTTGCAAAAGAGAGATATTGGCAAGGAAAAGCTGTCTTGTACCTTTGCATTTTTCTCCCAAACGAAGGACACTAGAAAGAAAATTTTAAAGCCTCCTGTTAGGCCATCATCTACACGGCATAGCCCTGAATTTTCAAATGCGCAGCTCTTTGCAAAAGAGAGATATTGGCAAGGAAAAGCTGTCTTGTACCATTGAATTTTTCTCCCAAACGAAGGACACTAGAATGAAAATTTTAAAGCCTCCTGTTAGTGCTATATCTACACGGTATAGCCCTGAATTTTCCAATGCGCAGCTCTTTGCAAAAGAGAGATATTGGCAAGGAAAAGCTGTCTTGTACCTTTGCATTTTTCTCCCAAACGAAGGACACTAGAAAGAAAATTTTAAAGCCTCCTGTTAGGCCATCATCTACACGGCATAGCCCTGAATTTTCCAATGCGCAGCTCTTTGCAAAAGAGAGATATTGGCAAGGAAAAGCTGTCTTGTACCTTTGCATTTTTCTCTCAAACGAAGGACACTAGAAAGAAAATTTTAAAGCCTCCTGTTAGGCCATCATCTACACGGCATAGCCCTGAATTTTCCAATGCGCAGCTCTTTGCAAAAGAGAGATATTGGCAAGGAAAAGCTGTCTTGTACCTTTGCATTTTTCTCCCAAACGAAGGACACTAGAAAGAAAATTTTAAAGCCTCCTGTTAGGCCATCATCTACACGGCATAGCCCTGAATTTTCCAATAAGCAGCTCTTTGCAAAAGAGAGATATTGGCAAGGAAAAGCTGTCTTGTACCTTTGCATTTTTCTCCCAAACGAAGGACACTAGAAAGAAAATTTTAAAGCCTCCTGTTAGGCCATCATCTACACGGCAAAGCCCTGAATTTTCCAATGCGCAGCTCTTTGCAAAAGAGAGATATTGGCAAGGAAAAGCTTTCTTGTACCTTTGCATTTTTCTCCCAAACGAAGGACACTAGAAAGAAAATTTTAAAGCCTCCTGTTAGGCCATCATCTACACGGCATAGCCCTGAATTTTCCAATGCGCAGCTCTTTGCAAAAGAGAGATATTGGCAAGGAAAAGCTGTCTTGTACCATTGGATTTTTCTTCCAAACGAAGGACACTAGAATGAAAATTTTAAAGCCTCCTTTTAGTGCTATATCTACACGGTATAGCCCTGAATTTTCCAATGCGTAGCTCTTTGCAAAAGAGAGATATTTGCAAGGAAAAGCTGTCTTGTACCTTTGCATTTTTCTCGCAAACGAAGGACACTAGAAAGAAAATTTTAAAGCCTCCTGTTAGGCCATCATCTACACGGCATAGCCCTGAATTTTCCAATGCGCAGCTCTTTGCAAAAGAGAGATATTGGCAAGGAAAAGCAGTCTTGTACCTTTGCATTTTTCTCCCAAACGAAGGACACTAGAAAGAAAATTTTAAAGCCTCCTGTTAGGCCATCATCTACACGGCATAGCCCTGAATTTTCCAATGCGCAGCTCTTTGCAAAAGAGAGATATTGGCAAGGAAAAGCTGTCTTGTACCTTTGCATTTTTCTCCCAAACGAAGGACACTAGAAAGAAAATTTTAAAGCCTCCTGTTAGGCCATCATCTACACGGCATAGCCCTGCATTTTCCAATGCGCAGCTCTTTGCAAAAGAGAGATATTGGCAAGGAAAAGCTGTCTTGTACCTTTGCATTTTTCTCCCAAACGAAGGACACTAGAAAGAAAATTTTAAAGCCTCCTGTTAGGCCATCATCTACACGGCATAGCCCTGAATTTTCCAATGCGCAGCTCTTTGCAAAAGAGAGATATTGGCAAGGAAAAGCTGTCTTGTACCATTGGATTTTTCTTCCAAACGAAGGACACTAGAATGAAAATTTTAAAGCCTCCTGTTAGTGCTATATCTACACGGTATAGCCCTGAATTTTCCAATGCGTAGCTCTTTGCAAAAGAGAGATATTGGCAAGGAAAAGCTGTCTTGTACCTTTGCATTTTTCTCGCAAACGAAGGACACTAGAAAGAAAATTTTAAAGCCTCCTGTTAGGCCATCATCTACACGGCATAGCCCTGAATTTTCCAATGCGCAGCTCTTTGCAAAAGAGAGATATTGGCAAGGAAAAGCTGTCTTGTACCTTTGCATTTTTCTCGCAAACGAAGGACACTAGAAAGAAAATTTTAAAGCCTCCTGTTAGGCCATAATCTACACGGCATAGCCCTGAATTTTCCAATGCGCAGCTCTTTGCAAAAGAGAGATATTGGCAAGGAAAAGCTGTCTTGTACCTTTGCATTTTTCTCCCAAACGAAGGACACTAGAAAGAAAATTTTAAAGCCTCCTGTTAGGCCATCATCTACACGGCATAGCCCTGAATTTTCCAATGCGCAGCTCTTTGCAAAAGAGAGATATTGGCAAGGAAAAGCTGTCTTGTACCATTGGATTTTTCTCCCAAACGAAGGACACTAGAAAGAAAATTTTAAAGCCTCCTGTTAGGCCATCATCTACACGGCATAGCCCTGAATTTTCCAATGCGCAGCTCTTTGCAAAAGAGAGATATTGGCAAGGAAAAGCTGACTTGTACCTTTGCATTTTTCTCCCAAACGAAGGACACTAGAAAGAAAATTTTAAAGCCTCCTGTTAGGCCATCATCTACACGGCATAGCCCTGAATTTTCCAATGCGCAGCTCTTTGCAAAAGAGAGATATTGGCAAGGAAAAGCTGTCTTGTACCTTTGCATTTTTCTCCCAAACGAAGGACACTAGAAAGAAAATTTTAAAGCCTCCTGTTAGGCCATCATCTACACGGCATAGCCCTGAATTTTGCAATGCGCAGCTCTTTGCAAAAGAGAGATATTGGCAAGGAAAAGCTGACTTGTACCTTTGCATTTTTCTCCCAAACGAAGGACACTAGAAAGAAAATTTTAAAGCCTCCTGTTAGGCCATCATCTACAGGGCATAGCCCTGAATTTTCCAATGCGCAGCTCTTTGCAAAAGAGAGATATTGGCAAGGAAAAGCTGTCTTGTACCATTGGATTTTTCTCCCAAACGAAGGACACTAGAATGAAAATTTTAAAGCCTCCTGTTAGTGCTATATCTACACGGTATAGCCCTGAATTTTCCAATGCGTAGCTCTTTGCAAAAGAGAGATATTGGCAAGGAAAAGCTGTCTTGTACCTTTGCATTTTTCTCGCAAACGAAGGACACTAGAAAGAAAATTTTAAAGCCTCCTGTTAGGCCATCATCTACACGGCATAGCCCTGAAATTTCCAATGCGCAGCTCTTTGCAAAAGAGAGATATTGGCAAGGAAAACCTGTCTTGTACCTTTGCATTTTTCTCCCAAACGAAGGACACTAGAAAGAAAATTTTAAAGCCTCCTGTTAGGCCATCATCTACACGGCATAGCCCTGAATTTTCCAATGCGCAGCTCTTTGCAAAAGAGAGATATTGGCAAGGAAAAGCTGTCTTGTACCTTTGCATTTTTCTCCCAAACGAAGGACACTAGAAAGAAAATTTTAAAGCCTCCTGTTAGACCATCATCTACACGGCATAGCCCTGAATTTTCCAATGCGCAGCTCTTTGCAAAAGAGAGATATTGGCAAGGAAAGGCTGTCTTGTACCTTTGCATTTTTCTCCCAAACGAAGGACACTAGAAAGAAAATTTTAAAGCCTCCTGTTAGGCCATCATCTACACGGCATAGCCCTGAATTTTCCAATGCGCAGCTCTTTGCAAAAGAGAGATATTGGCAAGGAAAAGCTGTCTTGTACCATTGGATTTTTCTCCCAAACGAAGGACACTAGAATGAAAATTTTAAAGCCTCCTGTTAGTGCTATATCTACACGGTATAGCCCTGAATTTTCCAAAGCGTAGCTCTTTGCAAAAGAGAGATATTGGCAAGGAAAAGCTGTCTTGTACCTTTGCATTTTTCTCGCAAACGAAGGACACTAGAAAGAAAATTTTAAAGCCTCCTGTTAGGCCATCATCTACACGGCATAGCCCTGAATTTTCCAATGCGCAGCTCTTTGCAAAAGAGAGATATTGGCAAGGAAAAGCTGTCTTGTACCTTTGCATTTTTCTCCCAAACGAAGGACACTAGAAAGAAAATTTTAAAGCCTCCTGTTAGGCCATCATCTACACGGCATAGCCCTGAATTTTCCAATGCGCAGCTCTTTGCAAAAGAGAGATATTGGCAAGGAAAAGCTGTCTTGTACCTTTGCATTTTTCTCCCAAACGAAGGACACTAGAAAGAAAATTTTAAAGCCTCCTGTTAGGCCATCATCTACACGGCATAGCCCTGAATTTTCCAATGCGCAGCTCTTTGCAAAAGAGAGATATTGGCAAGGAAAAGCTGTCTTGTACCATTGGATTTTTCTCCCAAACGAAGGACACTAGAATGAAAATTTTAAAGCCTCCTGTTAGTGCTATATCTACACGGTATAGCCCTGAATTTTCCAATGCGTAGCTCTTTGCAAAAGAGAGATATTGGCAAGGAAAAGCTGTCTTGTACCTTTGCATTTTTCTCGCAAACGAAGGACACTAGAAAGAAAATTTTAAAGCCTCCTGTTAGGCCACCATCTACACGGCATAGCCCTGAATTTTCCAATGCGCAGCTCTTTGCAAAAGAGAGATATTGGCAAGGAAAAGCTGTCTTGTACCTTTGCATTTTTCTCCCAAACGAAGGACACTAGAAAGAAAATTTTAAAGCCTCCTGTTAGGCCATCATCTACACGGCATAGCCCTGAATTTTCCAATGCGCAGCTCTTTGCAAAAGAGAGATATTGGCAAGGAAAAGCTGTCTTGTACCTTTGCATTTTTCTCCCAAACGAAGGACACTAGAAAGAAAATGTTAAAGCCTCCTGTTAGGCCATCATCTACACGGCATAGCCCTGAATTTTCCAATGCGCAGCTCTTTGCAAAAGAGAGATATTGGCAAGGAAAAGCTGTCTTGTACCTTTGCATTTTTCTCCCAAACGAAGGACACTAGAAAGAAAATTTTAAAGCCTCCTGTTAGGCCATCATCTACACGGCATAGCCCTGAATTTTCCAATGCGCAGCTCTTTGCAAAAGAGAGATATTGGCAAGGAAAACCTGTCTTGTACCTTTGCATTTTTCTCCCAAACGAAGGACACTAGAAAGAAAATTTTAAAGCCTCCTGTTAGGCCATCATCTACACGGCATAGCCCTGAATTTTCCAATGCGCAGCTCTTTGCAAAAGAGAGATATTGGCAAGGAAAAGCTGTCTTGTACCTTTGCATTTTTCTCGCAAACGAAGGACACTAGAAAGAAAATTTTAAAGCCTCCTGTTAGGCCATCATCTACACGGCATAGCCCTGAATTTTCCAATGCGCAGCTATTTGCAAAAGAGAGATATTGGCAAGGAAAAGCTGTCTTGTACCTTTGCATTTTTCTCGCAAACGAAGGACACTAGAAAGAAAATTTTAAAGCCTCCTGTTAGGCCATCATCTACACGGCATAGCCCTGAATTTTCCAATGCGCAGCTCTTTGCAAAAGAGAGATATTGGCAAGGAAAAGCTGTCTTGTACCTTTGCATTTTTCTCCCAAACGAAGGACACTAGAAAGAAAATTTTAAAGCCTCCTGTTAGGCCATCATCTACACGGCATAGCCCTGAATTTTCCAATGCGCAGCTCTTTGCAAAAGAGAGATATTGGCAAGGAAAAGCTGTCTTGTACCTTTGCATTTTTCTCCCAAACGAAGGACACTAGAAAGAAAATTTTAAAGCCTCCTGTTAGGCCATCATCTACACGGCATAGCCCTGAATTTTCCAATGCGCAGCTCTTTGCAAAAGAGAGATATTGGCAAGGAAAAGCTGTCTTGTACCTTTGCATTTTTCTCCCAAACGAAGGACACTAGAAAGAAAATTTTAAAGCCTCCTGTTAGGCCATCATCTACACGGCATAGCCCTGAATTTTCCAATGCGCAGCTCTTTGCAAAAGAGAGATATTGGCAAGGAAAAGCTGTCTTGTACCATTGGATTTTTCTCCCAAACGAAGGACACTAGAATGAAAATTTTAAAGCCTCCTGTTAGTGCTATATCTACACGGTATAGCCCTGAATTTTCCAAAGCGTAGCTCTTTGCAAAAGAGAGATATTGGCAAGGAAAAGCTGTCTTGTACCTTTGCATTTTTCTCGCAAACGAAGGACACTAGAAAGAAAATTTTAAAGCCTCCTGTTAGGCCATCATCTACACGGCATAGCCCTGAATTTTCCAATGCGCAGCTCTTTGCAAAAGAGAGATATTGGCAAGGAAAAGCTGTCTTGTACCTTTGCATTTTTCTCCCAAACGAAGGACACTAGAAAGAAAATTTTAAAGCCTCCTGTTAGGCCATCATCTACACGGCATAGCCCTGAATTTTCCAATGCGCAGCTCTTTGCAAAAGAGAGATATTGGCAAGGAAAAGCTGTCTTGTACCTTTGCATTTTTCTCCCAAACGAAGGACACTAGAAAGAAAATTTTAAAGCCTCCTGTTAGGCCATCATCTACACGGCATAGCCCTGAATTTTCCAATGCGCAGCTCTTTGCAAAAGAGAGATATTGGCAAGGAAAAGCTGTCTTGTACCATTGGATTTTTCTCCCAAACGAAGGACACTAGAATGAAAATTTTAAAGCCTCCTGTTAGTGCTATATCTACACGGTATAGCCCTGAATTTTCCAATGCGTAGCTCTTTGCAAAAGAGAGATATTGGCAAGGAAAAGCTGTCTTGTACCTTTGCATTTTTCTCGCAAACGAAGGACACTAGAAAGAAAATTTTAAAGCCTCCTGTTAGGCCACCATCTACACGGCATAGCCCTGAATTTTCCAATGCGCAGCTCTTTGCAAAAGAGAGATATTGGCAAGGAAAAGCTGTCTTGTACCTTTGCATTTTTCTCCCAAACGAAGGACACTAGAAAGAAAATTTTAAAGCCTCCTGTTAGGCCATCATCTACACGGCATAGCCCTGAATTTTCCAATGCGCAGCTCTTTGCAAAAGAGAGATATTGGCAAGGAAAAGCTGTCTTGTACCTTTGCATTTTTCTCCCAAACGAAGGACACTAGAAAGAAAATGTTAAAGCCTCCTGTTAGGCCATCATCTACACGGCATAGCCCTGAATTTTCCAATGCGCAGCTCTTTGCAAAAGAGAGATATTGGCAAGGAAAAGCTGTCTTGTACCTTTGCATTTTTCTCCCAAACGAAGGACACTAGAAAGAAAATTTTAAAGCCTCCTGTTAGGCCATCATCTACACGGCATAGCCCTGAATTTTCCAATGCGCAGCTCTTTGCAAAAGAGAGATATTGGCAAGGAAAACCTGTCTTGTACCTTTGCATTTTTCTCCCAAACGAAGGACACTAGAAAGAAAATTTTAAAGCCTCCTGTTAGGCCATCATCTACACGGCATAGCCCTGAATTTTCCAATGCGCAGCTCTTTGCAAAAGAGAGATATTGGCAAGGAAAAGCTGTCTTGTACCTTTGCATTTTTCTCGCAAACGAAGGACACTAGAAAGAAAATTTTAAAGCCTCCTGTTAGGCCATCATCTACACGGCATAGCCCTGAATTTTCCAATGCGCAGCTCTTTGCAAAAGAGAGATATTGGCAAGGAAAAGCTGTCTTGTACCTTTGCATTTTTCTCCCAAACGAAGGACACTAGAAAGAAAATTTTAAAGCCTCCTGTTAGGCCATCATCTACACGGCATAGCCCTGAATTTTCCAATGCGCAGCTCTTTGCAAAAGAGAGATATTGGCAAGGAAAAGCTGTCTTGTACCTTTGCATTTTTCTCCCAAACGAAGGACACTAGAAAGAAAATTTTAAAGCCTCCTGTTAGGCCATCATCTACACGGCATAGCCCTGAATTTTCAAATGCGCAGCTCTTTGCAAAAGAGAGATATTGGCAAGGAAAAGCTGTCTTGTACCATTGAATTTTTCTCCCAAACGAAGGACACTAGAATGAAAATTTTAAAGCCTCCTGTTAGTGCTATATCTACACGGTATAGCCCTGAATTTTCCAATGCGTAGCTCTTTGCAAAAGAGAGATATTGGCAAGGAAAAGCTGTCTTGTACCTTTGCATTTTTCTCGCAAACGAAGGACACTAGAAAGAAAATTTTAAAGCCTCCTGTTAGGCCATCATCTACACGGCATAGCCCTGAATTTTCCAATGCGCAGCTCTTTGCAAAAGAGAGATATTGGCAAGGAAAAGCTGTCTTGTACCTTTGCATTTTTCTCCCAAACGAAGGACACTAGAAAGAAAATTTTAAAGCCTCCTGTTAGGCCATCATCTACACGGCATAGCCCTGAATTTTCCAATGCGCAGCTCTTTGCAAAAGAGAGATATTGGCAAGGAAAAGCTGTCTTGTACCTTTGCATTTTTCTCTCAAACGAAGGACACTAGAAAGAAAATTTTAAAGCCTCCTGTTAGGCCATCATCTACACGGCATAGCCCTGAATTTTCCAATGCGCAGCTCTTTGCAAAAGAGAGATATTGGCAAGGAAAAGCTGTCTTGTACCTTTGCATTTTTCTCCCAAACGAAGGACACTAGAAAGAAAATTTTAAAGCCTCCTGTTAGGCCATCATCTACACGGCATAGCCCTGAATTTTCAAATGCGCAGCTCTTTGCAAAAGAGAGATATTGGCAAGGAAAAGCTGTCTTGTACCATTGAATTTTTCTCCCAAACGAAGGACACTAGAATGAAAATTTTAAAGCCTCCTGTTAGTGCTATATCTTCACGGTATAGCCCTGAATTTTCCAATGCGTAGCTCTTTGCAAAAGAGAGATATTGGCAAGGAAAAGCTGTCTTGTACCTTTGCATTTTTCTCGCAAACGAAGGACACTAGAAAGAAAATTTTAAAGCCTCCTGTTAGGCCATCATCTACACGGCATAGCCCTGAATTTTCCAATGCGCAGCTCTTTGCAAAAGAGAGATATTGGCAAGGAAAAGCTGTCTTGTACCTTTGCATTTTTCTCCCAAACGAAGGACACTAGAAAGAAAATTTTAAAGCCTCCTGTTAGGCCATCATCTACACGGCATAGCCCTGAATTTTCCAATGCGCAGCTCTTTGCAAAAGAGAGATATTGGCAAGGAAAAGCTGTCTTGTACCTTTGCATTTTTCTCTCAAACGAAGGACACTAGAAAGAAAATTTTAAAGCCTCCTGTTAGGCCATCATCTACACGGCATAGCCCTGAATTTTCCAATGCGCAGCTCTTTGCAAAAGAGAGATATTGGCAAGGAAAAGCTGTCTTGTACCTTTGCATTTTTCTCCCAAACGAAGGACACTAGAAAGAAAATTTTAAAGCCTCCTGTTAGGCCATCATCTACACGGCATAGCCCTGAATTTTCCAATAAGCAGCTCTTTGCAAAAGAGAGATATTGGCAAGGAAAAGCTGTCTTGTACCTTTGCATTTTTCTCCCAAACGAAGGACACTAGAAAGAAAATTTTAAAGCCTCCTGTTAGGCCATCATCTACACGGTATAGCCCTGAATATTCCAATGCGCAGCTCTTTGCAAAAGAGAGACATGGGCAAGGAAAAGCTGTCTTGTACCTTTGCATTTTTCTCGCAAACGAAGGACACTAGAAAGAAAATTTTAAAGCCTCCTGTTAGGCCATCATCTACACGGCATAGCCCTGAATTTTCCAATGCGCAGCTATTTGCAAAAGAGAGATATTGGCAAGGAAAAGCTGTCTTGTACCTTTGCATTTTTCTCGCAAACGAAGGACACTAGAAAGAAAATTTTAAAGCCTCCTGTTAGGCCATCATCTACACGGCATAGCCCTGAATTTTCCAATGCGCAGCTCTTTGCAAAAGAGAGATATTGGCAAGGAAAAGCTGTCTTGTACCTTTGCATTTTTCTCCCAAACGAAGGACACTAGAAAGAAAATTTTAAAGCCTCCTGTTAGGCCATCATCTACACGGCATAGCCCTGAATTTTCCAATGCGCAGCTCTTTGCAAAAGAGAGATATTGGCAAGGAAAAGCTGTCTTGTACCTTTGCATTTTTCTCCCAAACGAAGGACACTAGAAAGAAAATTTTAAAGCCTCCTGTTAGGCCATCATCTACACGGCATAGCCCTGAATTTTCAAATGCGCAGCTCTTTGCAAAAGAGAGATATTGGCAAGTAAAAGCTGTCTTGTACCATTGAATTTTTCTCCCAAACGAAGGACACTAGAATGAAAATTTTAAAGCCTCCTGTTAGTGCTATATCTACACGGTATAGCCCTGAATTTTCCAATGCGTAGCTCTTTGCAAAAGAGAGATATTGGCAAGGAAAAGCTGTCTTGTACCTTTGCATTTTTCTCGCAAACGAAGGACACTAGAAAGAAAATTTTAAAGCCTCCTGTTAGGCCATCATCTACACGGCATAGCCCTGAATTTTCCAATGCGCAGCTCTTTGCAAAAGAGAGATATTGGCAAGGAAAAGCTGTCTTGTACCTTTGCATTTTTCTCCCAAACGAAGGACACTAGAAAGAAAATTTTAAAGCCTCCTGTTAGGCCATCATCTACACGGCATAGCCCTGAATTTTCCAATGCGCAGCTCTTTGCAAAAGAGAGATATTGGCAAGGAAAAGCTGTCTTGTACCTTTGCATTTTTCTCTCAAACGAAGGACACTAGAAAGAAAATTTTAAAGCCTCCTGTTAGGCCATCATCTACACGGCATAGCCCTGAATTTTCCAATGCGCAGCTCTTTGCAAAAGAGAGATATTGGCAAGGAAAAGCTGTCTTGTACCTTTGCATTTTTCTCGCAAACGAAGGACACTAGAAAGAAAATTTTAAAGCCTCCTGTTAGGCCATCATCTACACGGCATAGCCCTGAATTTTCCAATGCGCAGCTCTTTGCAAAAGAGAGATATTGGCAAGGAAAAGCTGTCTTGTACCTTTGCATTTTTCTCCCAAACGAAGGACACTAGAAAGAAAATTTTAAAGCCTCCTGTTAGGCCATCATCTACACGGCATAGCCCTGAATTTTCCAATGCGCAGCTCTTTGCAAAAGAGAGATATTGGCAAGGAAAAGCTGTCTTGTACCTTTGCATTTTTCTCGCAAACGAAGGACACTAGAAAGAAAATTTTAAAGCCTCCTGTTAGGCCATCATCTACACGGCATAGCCCTGAATTTTCCAATGCGCAGCTCTTTGCAAAAGAGAGATATTGGCAAGGAAAAGCTGTCTTGTACCTTTGCATTTTTCTCGCAAACGAAGGACACTAGAAAGAAAATTTTAAAGCCTCCTGTTAGGCCATCATCTACACGGCACAGCCCTGAATTTTCCAATGCGCAGCTCTTTGCAAAAGAGAGATATTGGCAAGGAAAAGCTGTCTTGTACCTTTGCATTTTTCTCCCAAACGAAGGACACTAGAAAGAAAATTTTAAAGCCTCCTGTTAGGCCATCATCTACACGGCATAGCCCTGAATTTTCCAATGCGCAGCTCTTTGCAAAAGAGAGATATTGGCAAGGAAAAGCTGTCTTGTACCTTTGCATTTTTCTCGCAAACGAAGGACACTAGAAAGAAAATTTTAAAGCCTCCTGTTAGGCCATCATCTACACGGCATAGCCCTGAATTTTCCAATGCGCAGCTCTTTGCAAAAGAGAGATATTGGCAAGGAAAAGCTGTCTTGTACCTTTGCATTTTTCTCCCAAACGAAGGACACTAGAAAGAAAATTTTAAAGCCTCCTGTTAGGCCATCATCTACACGGCATAGCCCTGAATTTTCCAATAAGCAGCTCTTTGCAAAAGAGAGATATTGGCAAGGAAAAGCTGTCTTGTACCTTTGCATTTTTCTCCCAAACGAAGGACACTAGAAAGAAAATTTTAAAGCCTCCTGTTAGGCCATCATCTACACGGTATAGCCCTGAATATTCCAATGCGCAGCTCTTTGCAAAAGAGAGATATGGGCAAGGAAAAGCTGTCTTGTACCTTTGCATTTTTCTCGCAAACGAAGGACACTAGAAAGAAAATTTTAAAGCCTCCTGTTAGGCCATCATCTACACGGCATAGCCCTGAATTTTCCAATGCGCAGCTATTTGCAAAAGAGAGATATTGGCAAGGAAAAGCTGTCTTGTACCTTTGCATTTTTCTCGCAAACGAAGGACACTAGAAAGAAAATTTTAAAGCCTCCTGTTAGGCCATCATCTACACGGCATAGCCCTGAATTTTCCAATAAGCAGCTCTTTGCAAAAGAGAGATATTGGCAAGGAAAAGCTGTCTTGTACCTTTGCATTTTTCTCCCAAACGAAGGACACTAGAAAGAAAATTTTAAAGCCTCCTGTTAGGCCATCATCTACACGGTATAGCCCTGAATATTCCAATGCGCAGCTCTTTGCAAAAGAGAGATATGGGCAAGGAAAAGCTGTCTTGTACCTTTGCATTTTTCTCGCAAACGAAGGACACTAGAAAGAAAATTTTAAAGCCTCCTGTTAGGCCATCATCTACACGGCATAGCCCTGAATTTTCCAATGCGCAGCTATTTGCAAAAGAGAGATATTGGCAAGGAAAAGCTGTCTTGTACCTTTGCATTTTTCTCGCAAACGAAGGACACTAGAAAGAAAATTTTAAAGCCTCCTGTTAGGCCATCATCTACACGGCATAGCCCTGAATTTTCCAATGCGCAGCTCTTTGCAAAAGAGAGATATTGGCAAGGAAAAGCTGTCTTGTACCTTTGCATTTTTCTCCCAAACGAAGGACACTAGAAAGAAAATTTTAAAGCCTCCTGTTAGGCCATCATCTACACGGCATAGCCCTGAATTTTCCAAAGCGCAGCTCTTTGCAAAAGAGAGATATTGGCAAGGAAAAGCTGTCTTGTACCTTTGCATTTTTCTCCCAAACGAAGGACACTAGAAAGAAAATTTTAAAGCCTCCTGTTAGGCCATCATCTACACGGCATAGCCCTGAATTTTCAAATGCGCAGCTCTTTGCAAAAGAGAGATATTGGCAAGGAAAAGCTGTCTTGTACCATTGAATTTTTCTCCCAAACGAAGGACACTAGAATGAAAATTTTAAAGCCTCCTGTTAGTGCTATATCTACACGGTATAGCCCTGAATTTTCCAATGCGCAGCTCTTTGCAAAAGAGAGATATTGGCAAGGAAAAGCTGTCTTGTACCTTTGCATTTTTCTCCCAAACGAAGGACACTAGAAAGAAAATTTTAAAGCCTCCTGTTAGGCCATCATCTACACGGCATAGCCCTGAATTTTCCAATGCGCAGCTCTTTGCAAAAGAGAGATATTGGCAAGGAAAAGCTGTCTTGTACCTTTGCATTTTTCTCTCAAACGAAGGACACTAGAAAGAAAATTTTAAAGCCTCCTGTTAGGCCATCATCTACACGGCATAGCCCTGAATTTTCCAATGCGCAGCTCTTTGCAAAAGAGAGATATTGGCAAGGAAAAGCTGTCTTGTACCTTTGCATTTTTCTCCCAAACGAAGGACACTAGAAAGAAAATTTTAAAGCCTCCTGTTAGGCCATCATCTACACGGCATAGCCCTGAATTTTCCAATAAGCAGCTCTTTGCAAAAGAGAGATATTGGCAAGGAAAAGCTGTCTTGTACCTTTGCATTTTTCTCCCAAACGAAGGACACTAGAAAGAAAATTTTAAAGCCTCCTGTTAGGCCATCATCTACACGGTATAGCCCTGAATATTCCAATGCGCAGCTCTTTGCAAAAGAGAGATATGGGCAAGGAAAAGCTGTCTTGTACCTTTGCATTTTTCTCGCAAACGAAGGACACTAGAAAGAAAATTTTAAAGCCTCCTGTTAGGCCATCATCTACACGGCATAGCCCTGAATTTTCCAATGCGCAGCTATTTGCAAAAGAGAGATATTGGCAAGGAAAAGCTGTCTTGTACCTTTGCATTTTTCTCGCAAACGAAGGACACTAGAAAGAAAATTTTAAAGCCTCCTGTTAGGCCATCATCTACACGGCATAGCCCTGAATTTTCCAATGCGCAGCTCTTTGCAAAAGAGAGATATTGGCAAGGAAAAGCTGTCTTGTACCTTTGCATTTTTCTCCCAAACGAAGGACACTAGAAAGAAAATTTTAAAGCCTCCTGTTAGGCCATCATCTACACGGCATAGCCCTGAATTTTCCAATGCGCAGCTCTTTGCAAAAGAGAGATATTGGCAAGGAAAAGCTGTCTTGTACCTTTGCATTTTTCTCCCAAACGAAGGACACTAGAAAGAAAATTTTAAAGCCTCCTGTTAGGCCATCATCTACACGGCATAGCCCTGAATTTTCAAATGCGCAGCTCTTTGCAAAAGAGAGATATTGGCAAGGAAAAGCTGTCTTGTACCATTGAATTTTTCTCCCAAACGAAGGACACTAGAATGAAAATTTTAAAGCCTCCTGTTAGTGCTATATCTACACGGTATAGCCCTGAATTTTCCAATGCGTAGCTCTTTGCAAAAGAGAGATATTGGCAAGGAAAAGCTGTCTTGTACCTTTGTATTTTTCTCGCAAACGAAGGACACTAGAAAGAAAATTTTAAAGCCTCCTGTTAGGCCATCATCTACACGGCATAGCCCTGAATTTTCCAATGCGCAGCTCTTTGCAAAAGAGAGATATTGGCAAGGAAAAGCTGTCTTGTACCTTTGCATTTTTCTCCCAAACGAAGGACACTAGAAAGAAAATTTTAAAGCCTCCTGTTAGGCCATCATCTACACGGCATAGCCCTGAATTTTCCAATGCGCAGCTCTTTGCAAAAGAGAGATATTGGCAAGGAAAAGCTGTCTTGTACCTTTGCATTTTTCTCTCAAACGAAGGACACTAGAAAGAAAATTTTAAAGCCTCCTGTTAGGCCATCATCTACACGGCATAGCCCTGAATTTTCCAATGCGCAGCTCTTTGCAAAAGAGAGATATTGGCAAGGAAAAGCTGTCTTGTACCTTTGCATTTTTCTCCCAAACGAAGGACACTAGAAAGAAAATTTTAAAGCCTCCTGTTAGGCCATCATCTACACGGCATAGCCCTGAATTTTCCAATGCGCAGCTCTTTGCAAAAGAGAGATATTGGCAAGGAAAAGCTGTCTTGTACCTTTGCATTTTTCTCCCAAACGAAGGACACTAGAAAGAAAATTTTAAAGCCTCCTGTTAGGCCATCATCTACACGGTATAGCCCTGAATTTTCCAATGCGCAGCTCTTTGCAAAAGAGAGATATTGGCAAGGAAAAGCTGTCTTGTACCTTTGCATTTTTCTCCCAAACGAAGGACACTAGAAAGAAAATTTTAAAGCCTCCTGTTAGGCCATCATCTACACGGCATAGCCCTGAATTTTCCAATGCGCAGCTCTTTGCAAAAGAGAGATATTGGCAAGGAAAAGCTGTCTTGTACCTTTGCAATTTTCTCCCAAACGAAGGACACTAGAAAGAAAATTTTAAAGCCTCCTGTTAGGCCATCATCTACACGGTATAGCCCTGAATTTTCCAATGCGCAGCTCTTTGCAAAAGAGAGATATTGGCAAGGAAAAGCTGTCTTGTACCTTTGCATTTTTCTCCCAAACGAAGGACACTAGAAAGAAAATTTTAAAGCCTCCTGTTAGGCCATCATCTACACGGCATAGCCCTGAATTTTCCAATGCGCAGCTCTTTGCAAAAGAGAGATATTGGCAAGGAAAAGCTGTCTTGTACCTTTGCATTTTTCTCCCAAACGAAGGACACTAGAAAGAAAATTTTAAAGCCTCCTGTTAGGCCATCATCTACACGGCATAGCCCTGAATTTTCCAATGCGCAGCTCTTTGCAAAAGAGAGATATTGGCAAGGAAAAGCTGTCTTGTACCTTTGCATTTTTCTCCCAAACGAAGGACACTAGAAAGAAAATTTTAAAGCCTCCTGTTAGGCCATCATCTACACGGCATAGCCCTGAATTTTGCAATGCGCAGCTCTTTGCAAAAGAGAGATATTGGCAAGGAAAAGCTGTCTTGTACCTTTGCATTTTTCTCCCAAACGAAGGACACTAGAAAGAAAATTTTAAAGCCTCCTGTTAGGCCATCATCTACACGGCATAGCCCTGAATTTTCCAATGCGCAGCTCTTTGCAAAAGAGAGATATTGGCAAGGAAAAGCTGTCTTGTACCTTTGCATTTTTCTCCCAAACGAAGGACACTAGAAAGAAAATTTTAAAGCCTCCTGTTAGGCCATCATCTACACGGTATAGCCCTGAATTTTCCAATGCGCAGCTCTTTGCAAAAGAGAGATATTGGCAAGGAAAAGCTGTCTTGTACCTTTGCATTTTTCTCCCAAACGAAGGACACTAGAAAGAAAATTTTAAAGCCTCCTGTTAAGCCATCATCTACACGGCATAGCCCTGAATTTTCCAATGCGCAGCTCTTTGCAAAAGAGAGATATTGGCAAGGAAAAGCTGTCTTGTACCTTTGCATTTTTCTCCCAAACGAAGGACACTAGAAAGAAAATTTTAAAGCCTCCTGTTAGGCCATCATCTACACGGCATAGCCCTGAATTTTCCAATGCGCAGCTCTTTGCAAAAGAGAGATATTGGCAAGGAAAAGCTGTCTTGTACCTTTGCATTTTTCTCCCAAACGAAGGACACTAGAAAGAAAATTTTAAAGCCTCCTGTTAGGCCATCATCTACACGGCAAAGCCCTGAATTTTCCAATGCGCAGCTCTTTGCAAAAGAGAGATATTGGCAAGGAAAAGCTTTCTTGTACCTTTGCATTTTCTCCCAAACGAAGGACACTAGAAAGAAAATTTTAAAGCCTCCTGTTAGGCCATCATCTACACGGCATAGCCCTGAATTTTCCAATGCGCAGCTCTTTGCAAAAGAGAGATATTGGCAAGGAAAAGCTGTCTTGTACCATTGGATTTTTCTTCCAAACGAAGGACACTAGAATGAAAATTTTAAAGCCTCCTGTTAGTGCTATATCTACACGGTATAGCCCTGAATTTTCCAATGCGTAGCTCTTTGCAAAAGAGAGATATTTGCAAGGAAAAGCTGTCTTGTACCTTTGCATTTTTCTCGCAAACGAAGGACACTAGAAAGAAAATTTTAAAGCCTCCTGTTAGGCCATCATCTACACGGCATAGCCCTGAATTTTCCAATGCGCAGCTCTTTGCAAAAGAGAGATATTGGCAAGGAAAAGCAGTCTTGTACCTTTGCATTTTTCTCCCAAACGAAGGACACTAGAAAGAAAATTTTAAAGCCTCCTGTTAGGCCATCATCTACACGGCATAGCCCTGAATTTTCCAATGCGCAGCTCTTTGCAAAAGAGAGATATTGGCAAGGAAAAGCTGTCTTGTACCTTTGCATTTTTCTCCCAAACGAAGGACACTAGAAAGAAAATTTTAAAGCCTCCTGTTAGGCCATCATCTACACGGCATAGCCCTGCATTTTCCAATGCGCAGCTCTTTGCAAAAGAGAGATATTGGCAAGGAAAAGCTGTCTTGTACCTTTGCATTTTTCTCCCAAACGAAGGACACTAGAAAGAAAATTTTAAAGCCTCCTGTTAGGCCATCATCTACACGGCATAGCCCTGAATTTTCCAATGCGCAGCTCTTTGCAAAAGAGAGATATTGGCAAGGAAAAGCTGTCTTGTACCATTGGATTTTTCTTCCAAACGAAGGACACTAGAATGAAAATTTTAAAGCCTCCTGTTAGTGCTATATCTACACGGTATAGCCCTGAATTTTCCAATGCGTAGCTCTTTGCAAAAGAGAGATATTGGCAAGGAAAAGCTGTCTTGTACCTTTGCATTTTTCTCGCAAACGAAGGACACTAGAAAGAAAATTTTAAAGCCTCCTGTTAGGCCATCATCTACACGGCATAGCCCTGAATTTTCCAATGCGCAGCTCTTTGCAAAAGAGAGATATTGGCAAGGAAAAGCTGTCTTGTACCTTTGCATTTTTCTCGCAAACGAAGGACACTAGAAAGAAAATTTTAAAGCCTCCTGTTAGGCCATAATCTACACGGCATAGCCCTGAATTTTCCAATGCGCAGCTCTTTGCAAAAGAGAGATATTGGCAAGGAAAAGCTGTCTTGTACCTTTGCATTTTTCTCCCAAACGAAGGACACTAGAAAGAAAATTTTAAAGCCTCCTGTTAGGCCATCATCTACACGGCATAGCCCTGAATTTTCCAATGCGCAGCTCTTTGCAAAAGAGAGATATTGGCAAGGAAAAGCTGTCTTGTACCATTGGATTTTTCTCCCAAACGAAGGACACTAGAAAGAAAATTTTAAAGCCTCCTGTTAGGCCATCATCTACACGGCATAGCCCTGAATTTTCCAATGCGCAGCTCTTTGCAAAAGAGAGATATTGGCAAGGAAAAGCTGACTTGTACCTTTGCATTTTTCTCCCAAACGAAGGACACTAGAAAGAAAATTTTAAAGCCTCCTGTTAGGCCATCATCTACACGGCATAGCCCTGAATTTTCCAATGCGCAGCTCTTTGCAAAAGAGAGATATTGGCAAGGAAAAGCTGTCTTGTACCTTTGCATTTTTCTCCCAAACGAAGGACACTAGAAAGAAAATTTTAAAGCCTCCTGTTAGGCCATCATCTACACGGCATAGCCCTGAATTTTGCAATGCGCAGCTCTTTGCAAAAGAGAGATATTGGCAAGGAAAAGCTGACTTGTACCTTTGCATTTTTCTCCCAAACGAAGGACACTAGAAAGAAAATTTTAAAGCCTCCTGTTAGGCCATCATCTACAGGGCATAGCCCTGAATTTTCCAATGCGCAGCTCTTTGCAAAAGAGAGATATTGGCAAGGAAAAGCTGTCTTGTACCATTGGATTTTTCTCCCAAACGAAGGACACTAGAATGAAAATTTTAAAGCCTCCTGTTAGTGCTATATCTACACGGTATAGCCCTGAATTTTCCAATGCGTAGCTCTTTGCAAAAGAGAGATATTGGCAAGGAAAAGCTGTCTTGTACCTTTGCATTTTTCTCGCAAACGAAGGACACTAGAAAGAAAATTTTAAAGCCTCCTGTTAGGCCATCATCTACACGGCATAGCCCTGAAATTTCCAATGCGCAGCTCTTTGCAAAAGAGAGATATTGGCAAGGAAAACCTGTCTTGTACCTTTGCATTTTTCTCCCAAACGAAGGACACTAGAAAGAAAATTTTAAAGCCTCCTGTTAGGCCATCATCTACACGGCATAGCCCTGAATTTTCCAATGCGCAGCTCTTTGCAAAAGAGAGATATTGGCAAGGAAAAGCTGTCTTGTACCTTTGCATTTTTCTCCCAAACGAAGGACACTAGAAAGAAAATTTTAAAGCCTCCTGTTAGACCATCATCTACACGGCATAGCCCTGAATTTTCCAATGCGCAGCTCTTTGCAAAAGAGAGATATTGGCAAGGAAAGGCTGTCTTGTACCTTTGCATTTTTCTCCCAAACGAAGGACACTAGAAAGAAAATTTTAAAGCCTCCTGTTAGGCCATCATCTACACGGCATAGCCCTGAATTTTCCAATGCGCAGCTCTTTGCAAAAGAGAGATATTGGCAAGGAAAAGCTGTCTTGTACCATTGGATTTTTCTCCCAAACGAAGGACACTAGAATGAAAATTTTAAAGCCTCCTGTTAGTGCTATATCTACACGGTATAGCCCTGAATTTTCCAAAGCGTAGCTCTTTGCAAAAGAGAGATATTGGCAAGGAAAAGCTGTCTTGTACCTTTGCATTTTTCTCGCAAACGAAGGACACTAGAAAGAAAATTTTAAAGCCTCCTGTTAGGCCATCATCTACACGGCATAGCCCTGAATTTTCCAATGCGCAGCTCTTTGCAAAAGAGAGATATTGGCAAGGAAAAGCTGTCTTGTACCTTTGCATTTTTCTCCCAAACGAAGGACACTAGAAAGAAAATTTTAAAGCCTCCTGTTAGGCCATCATCTACACGGCATAGCCCTGAATTTTCCAATGCGCAGCTCTTTGCAAAAGAGAGATATTGGCAAGGAAAAGCTGTCTTGTACCTTTGCATTTTTCTCCCAAACGAAGGACACTAGAAAGAAAATTTTAAAGCCTCCTGTTAGGCCATCATCTACACGGCATAGCCCTGAATTTTCCAATGCGCAGCTCTTTGCAAAAGAGAGATATTGGCAAGGAAAAGCTGTCTTGTACCATTGGATTTTTCTCCCAAACGAAGGACACTAGAATGAAAATTTTAAAGCCTCCTGTTAGTGCTATATCTACACGGTATAGCCCTGAATTTTCCAATGCGTAGCTCTTTGCAAAAGAGAGATATTGGCAAGGAAAAGCTGTCTTGTACCTTTGCATTTTTCTCGCAAACGAAGGACACTAGAAAGAAAATTTTAAAGCCTCCTGTTAGGCCACCATCTACACGGCATAGCCCTGAATTTTCCAATGCGCAGCTCTTTGCAAAAGAGAGATATTGGCAAGGAAAAGCTGTCTTGTACCTTTGCATTTTTCTCCCAAACGAAGGACACTAGAAAGAAAATTTTAAAGCCTCCTGTTAGGCCATCATCTACACGGCATAGCCCTGAATTTTCCAATGCGCAGCTCTTTGCAAAAGAGAGATATTGGCAAGGAAAAGCTGTCTTGTACCTTTGCATTTTTCTCCCAAACGAAGGACACTAGAAAGAAAATGTTAAAGCCTCCTGTTAGGCCATCATCTACACGGCATAGCCCTGAATTTTCCAATGCGCAGCTCTTTGCAAAAGAGAGATATTGGCAAGGAAAAGCTGTCTTGTACCTTTGCATTTTTCTCCCAAACGAAGGACACTAGAAAGAAAATTTTAAAGCCTCCTGTTAGGCCATCATCTACACGGCATAGCCCTGAATTTTCCAATGCGCAGCTCTTTGCAAAAGAGAGATATTGGCAAGGAAAACCTGTCTTGTACCTTTGCATTTTTCTCCCAAACGAAGGACACTAGAAAGAAAATTTTAAAGCCTCCTGTTAGGCCATCATCTACACGGCATAGCCCTGAATTTTCCAATGCGCAGCTCTTTGCAAAAGAGAGATATTGGCAAGGAAAAGCTGTCTTGTACCTTTGCATTTTTCTCGCAAACGAAGGACACTAGAAAGAAAATTTTAAAGCCTCCTGTTAGGCCATCATCTACACGGCATAGCCCTGAATTTTCCAATGCGCAGCTCTTTGCAAAAGAGAGATATTGGCAAGGAAAAGCTGTCTTGTACCTTTGCATTTTTCTCCCAAACGAAGGACACTAGAAAGAAAATTTTAAAGCCTCCTGTTAGGCCATCATCTACACGGCATAGCCCTGAATTTTCCAATGCGCAGCTCTTTGCAAAAGAGAGATATTGGCAAGGAAAAGCTGTCTTGTACCTTTGCATTTTTCTCCCAAACGAAGGACACTAGAAAGACAATTTTAAAGCCTCCTGTTAGGCCATCATCTACACGGCATAGCCCTGAATTTTCCAATGCGCAGCTCTTTGCAAAAGAGAGATATTGGCAAGGAAAAGCTGTCTTGTACCTTTGCATTTTTCTCCCAAACGAAGGACACTAGAAAGAAAATTTTAAAGCCTCCTGTTAGGCCATCATCTACACGGCATAGCCCTGAATTTTCCAATGCGCAGCTCTTTGCAAAAGAGAGATATTGGCAAGGAAAAGCTGTCTTGTACCATTGGATTTTTCTCCCAAACGAAGGACACTAGAATGAAAATTTTAAAGCCTCCTGTTAGTGCTATATATACTAGAGATGAGCGCCTGAAATTTTTCGTGTTTTGTGTTTTGGTTTTGGGTTCGGTTCCGCGGCCGTGTTTTGGGTTCGACCGCGTTTTGGCAAAACCTCACCGAATTTTTTTTGTCGGATTCGGGTGTGTTTTGGATTCGGGTGTTTTTTTCAAAAAACCCTAAAAAACAGCTTAAATCATAGAATTTGGGGGTCATTTTGATCCCATATTATTATTAACCTCAAAAACCATAATTTCCACTCATTTTCAGTCTATTCTGAATACCTCACACCTCACAATATTATTTTTAGTCCTAAAATTTGCACCGAGGTCGCTGGATGACTAAGCTAAGCGACCCTAGTGGCCGACACAAACACCTGGCCCTTCTAGGAGTGGCACTGCAGTGTCACGCAGGATGGCCCTTCCAAAAAACACTCCCCAAACAGCACATGACGCAAAGAAAAAAAGAGGTGCAATGAGGTAGCTGTGTGACTAAGCTCAGCGACCCAAGTGCCCGACACAAACACCTGGCCCTTCTAGGAGTGGCACTGCAGTGTCACGCAGGATGTCCCTTCCAAAAAACCCTCCCCAAACAGCACATGACGCAAAGAAAAAAAGAGGCGCAATGAGGTAGCTGTGTGAGTAAGATTAGCGACCCTAGTGGCCGACACAAACACCGGGCCCATCTAGGAGTGGCACTGCAGTGTCACGCAGGATGTCCCTTCCAAAAAACCCTCCCCAAACAGCACATGACGCAAAGAAAAATAAAAGAAAAAAGAGGTGCAAGATGGAATTGTCCTTGGGCCCTCCCACCCACCCTTATGTTGTATAAATAGGACATGCACACTTTAACCAACCCATCATTTCAGTGACAGGGTCTGCCACACGACTGTGACTGATATGACGGGTTGGTTTGGACCCCCACCAAAAAAGAAGCAATTAATCTCTCCTTGCACAAACTGGCTCTACAGAGGCAAGATGTCCACCTCATCATCATCCTCCGATATATCACCGTGTACATCCCCCTCCTCACAGATTATCAATTCGTCCCCACTGGAATCCACCATCTCAGCTCCCTGTGTACTTTGTGGAGGCAATTGCTGCTGGTCAATGTCTCCGCGGAGGAATTGATTATAATTCATTTTAATGAACATCATCTTCTCCACATTTTCTGGATGTAACCTCGTACGCCGATTGCTGACAAGGTGAGCGGCGGCACTAAACACTCTTTCGGAGTACACACTTGTGGGAGGGCAACTTAGGTAGAATAAAGCCAGTTTGTGCAAGGGCCTCCAAATTGCCTCTTTTTCCTGCCAGTATAAGTACGGACTGTGTGACGTGCCTACTTGGATGCGGTCACTCATATAATCCTCCACCATTCTTTCAATGTTGAGAGAATCATATGCAGTGACAGTAGACGACATGTCCGTAATCGTTGTCAGGTCCTTCAGTCCGGACCAGATGTCAGCATCAGCAGTCGCTCCAGACTGCCCTGCATCACCGCCAGCGGGTGGGCTCGGAATTCTGAGCCTTTTCCTCGCACCCCCAGTTGCGGGAGAATGTGAAGGAGGAGATGTTGACAGGTCGCGTTCCGCTTGACTTGACAATTTTGTCACCAGCAGGTCTTTGCACCCCAGCAGACTTGTGTCTGCCGGAAAGAGAGATCCAAGGTAGGTTTTAAATCTAGGATCGAGCACGGTGGCCAAAATGTAGTGCTCTGATTTCAACAGATTGACCACCCGTGAATCCTTGTTAAGCGAATTAAGGGCTGCATCCACAAGTCCCACATGCCTAGCGGAATCGCTCCCTTTTAGCTCCTTCTTCAATGCCTCCAGCTTCTTCTGCAAAAGCCTGATGAGGGGAATGACCTGACTCAGGCTGGCAGTGTCTGAACTGACTTCACGTGTGGCAAGTTCAAAGGGCATCAGAACCTTGCACAACGTTGAAATCATTCTCCACTGCACTTGAGACAGGTGCATTCCACCTCCTATATCGTGCTCAATTGTATAGGCTTGAATGGCCTTTTGCTGCTCCTCCAACCTCTGAAGCATATAGAGGGTTGAATTCCACCTCGTTACCACTTCTTGCTTCAGATGATGGCAGGGCAGGTTCAGTAGTTTTTGGTGGTGCTCCAGTCTTCTGTACGTGGTGCCTGTACGCCGAAAGTGTCCCGCAATTCTTCTGGCCACCGACAGCATCTCTTGCACGCCCCTGTCGTTTTTTAAAAAATTCTGCACCACCAAATTCAAGGTATGTGCAAAACATGGGACGTGCTGGAATTTGCCCATATTTAATGCACACACAATATTGCTGGCGTTGTCCGATGCCACAAATCCACAGGAGAGTCCAATTGGGGTAAGCCATTCTGCGATGATCTTCCTCAGTTGCCGTAAGAGGTTTTCAGCTGTGTGCGTATTCTGGAAAGCGGTGATACAAAGCGTAGCCTGCCTAGGAAAGAGTTGGCATTTGCGAGATGCTGCTACTGGTGCCGCCGCTGCTGTTCTTGCGGCGGGAGTCCATACACCTACCCAGTGGGCTGTCACAGTCATATAGTCCTGACCCTGCCCTGCTCCACTTGTCCACATGTCCGTGGTTAAGTGGACATTGGGTACAACTGCATTTTTTAGGACACTGGTGAGTCTTTTTCTGACGTCCGTGTACATTCTCGGTATCGCCTGCCTACAGAAGTGGAACCTAGATGGTATTTGGTAACGGGGGCACACTGCCTCAATAAATTGTCTAGTTCCCTGTGAACTAACGGCGGATACCGGACGCACGTCTAACACCAACATAGTTGTCAAGGACTCAGTTATCCGCTTTGCAACAGGATGACTGCTGTGATATTTCATCTTCCTCGCAAAGGACTGTTGGACAGTCAATTGCTTACTGGAAGTAGTACAAGTGGGCTTACGACTTCCCCTCTGGGATGACCATCGACTCCCAGCAGCAACAACAGCAGCGCCAGCAGCAGTAGGCGTTACACGCAAGGATGCATCGGAGGAATCCCAGGCAGGAGAGGACTCGTCAGAATTGCCAGTGACATGGCCTGCAGGACTATTGGCATTCCTGGGGAAGGAGGAAATTGACACTGAGGGAGTTGGTGGGGTGGTTTGTGTGAGCTTGGTTACAAGAGGAAGGGATTTACTGGTCAGTGGACTGCTTCCGCTGTCGGCCCAAGTTTTTGAACTTGTCACTGACTTATTATGAATGCGCTGCAGGTGACGTATAAGGGAGGATGTTCCGAGGTGGTTAACGTCCTTACCCCTACTTATTACAGCTTGACAAAGGGAACACACGGCTTGACACCTGTTGTCCGCATTTCTGGTGAAATACTTCCACACCGAAGAGCTGATTTTTTTGGTATTTTCACCAGGCATGTCAACGGCCCTATTCCTCCCACGGACAACAGGTGTCTCCCCGGGTGCCTGACTTAAACAAACCACCTCACCATCAGAATCCTCCTGGTCAATTTCCTCCCCAGCGCCAGCAACACCCATATCCTCCTCATCCTGGTGTACTTCAACACTGACATCTTCAATCTGACTATCAGGAACTGGACTGCGGGTGCTCCTTCCAGCACTTGCAGGGGGCGTGCAAATGGTGGAAGGCGCATGCTCTTCACGTCCAGTGTTGGGAAGGTCAGGCATCGCAACCGACACAATTGGACTCTCCTTGTGGATTTGGGATTTCGAAGAACGCACAGTTCTTTGCGGTGCTACTGCTTTTGCCAGCTTGAGTCTTTTCATTTTTCTAGCGAGAGGCTGAGTGCCTCCATCCTCATGTGAAGCTGAACCACTAGCCATGAACATAGGCCAGGGCCTCAGCCGTTCCTTGCCACTCCGTGTGGTAAATGGCATATTGGCAAGTTTACGCTTCTCCTCCGACAATTTTATTTTAGGTTTTGGAGTCCTTTTTTTACTGATATTTGGTGTTTTGGATTTGACATGCTCTGTACTATGACATTGGGCATCGGCCTTGGCAGACGACGTTGCTGGCATTTCATCGTCTCGGCCATGACTAGTGGCAGCAGCTTCAGCACGAGGTGGAAGTGGATCTTGATCTTTCCCTAATTTTGGAACCTCAACATTTTTGTTCTCCATATTTTAATAGGCACAACTAAAAGGCACCTCAGGTAAACAATGGAGATGGATGGATACTAGTATACAATTATGGATGGACTGCCGAGTGCCGACACAGAGGTAGCTACAGCCGTGGACTACCGTACTGTACTGTGTCTGCTGCTAATATAGACTGGTTGATAAAGAGATGTAGTAGTAGTATGTATGTATAAAGAAGAAAGAAAAAAAAACCACGGGTAGGTGGTATACAATTATGGACGGACTGCCGAGTGCGAACACAGAGGTAGCTACAGCCGTGGACTACCGTACTGTACTGTGTCTGCTGCTAATATAGACTGGTTGATAAAGAGATGTAGTAGTAGTATGTATGTATAAAGAAGAAAGAAAAAAAAACCACGGGTAGGTGGTATACAATTATGGACGGACTGCCCAGTGCCGACACAGAGGTAGCTACAGCCGTGGACTACCGTACTGTACTGTGTCTGCTGCTAATATAGACTGGTTGATAAAGAGATGTAGTAGTAGTATGTATGTATAAAGAAGAAAGAAAAAAAAACCACGGGTAGGTGGTATACAATTATGGACGGACTGCCGAGTGCCGACACAGAGGTAGCTACAGCCGTGGACTACCGTACTGTACTGTGTCTGCTGCTAATATAGACTGGTTGATAAAGAGATGTAGTAGTAGTATGTATGTATAAAGAAGAAAGAAAAAAAAAACACGGGTAGGTGGTATACAATTATGGACGGACTGCCCAGTGCTGACACAGAGGTAGCTACAGCCGTGGACTACCGTACTGTACTGTGTCTGCTGCTAATATAGACTGGTTGATAAAGAGATGTAGTAGTAGTATGTATGTATAAAGAAGAAAGAAAAAAAAAACCACGGGTAGGTGGTATACAATTATGGACGGACTGCCGAGTGCCGACACAGAGGTAGCTACAGCCGTGGACTACCGTACTGTACTGTGTCTGCTGCTAATATAGACTGGTTGATAAAGAGATGTAGTAGTAGTATGTATGTATAAAGAAGAAAGAAAAAAAAAACCACGGGTAGGTGGTATACAATTATGGACGGACTGCCCAGTGCCGACACAGAGGTAGCTACAGCCGTGGACTACCGTACTGTACTGTGTCTGCTGCTAATATAGACTGGTTGATAAAGAGATGTAGTAGTAGTATGTATGTATAAAGAAGAAAGAAAAAAAAACCACGGGTAGGTGGTATACAATTATGGACGGACTGCCCAGGGCCGACACAGAGGTAGCTACAGCCGTGGACTACCGTACTGTACTGTGTCTGCTGCTAATATAGACTGGTTGATAAAGAGATGTAGTAGTAGTAGTATGTATGTATAATATAAAGAAGAAAGAAAAAAAAAACACGGGTAGGTGGTATACAATTATGGACGGACTGCCCAGTGCCGACACTGAGGTAGCTACAGCCGTGGACTACCGTACTGTACTGTGTCTGCTGCTAATATAAACTGGTTGATAAAGAGATGTAGTAGTAGTATGTATGTATAAAGAAGAAAGAAAAAAAAACCACGGGTAGGTGGTATACAATTATGGACGGACTGCCCAGTGCCGACACAGAGGTAGCTACAGCCGTGGACTACCGTACTGTACTGTGTCTGCTGCTAATATAGACTGGTTGATAAAGAGATGTAGTAGTAGTATGTATGTATAAAGAAGAAAGAAAAAAAAACCACGGGTAGGTGGTATACAATTATGGACGGACTGCCGAGTGCCGACACAGAGGTAGCTACAGCCGTGAACTACCGTACTGTGTCTGCTGCGACTGGATGATAAATAATTATATAAAAAATATATATATATCACTACTGCAGCCGGACAGGTATATATTATATAATGACGGACCTGCTGGACACTGTCTGTCAGCAGAATGAGTTTTTTATAGAATAAAAAAAAAAAACACCACACAAGTGAAGTCACACGACGAGTGTTTAACTTTTTCAGGCAATCACAATATAGTATACTATACTACTAACTATACTGGTGGTCAGTGTGGTCAGGTGGTCACTGGTCAGTCACACTGGCAGTGGCACTCCTGCAGCAAAAGTGTGCACTGTTTAATTTTAATAATAATATGTACTCCTGGCTCCTGCTATAACCTATAACTGGCACTGCAGTGCTCCCCAGTCTCCCCCACAATTATAAGATGTGTGAGCTGAGCACAGTCAGATACGAGTGTTTAACTTTTTCAGGCAATCACAATATAGTATACTATACTACTAACTATACTGGTGGTCAGTGTGGTCAGGTCACTGGTCAGTCACACTGGCAGTGGCACTCCTGCAGCAAAAGTGTGCACTGTTTAATTTTAATAATAATATGTACTCCTGGCTCCTGCTATAACCTATAACTGGCACTGCAGTGCTCCCCAGTCTCCCCCACAATTATAAGATGTGTGAGCTGAGCACAGTCAGATATATACATAGATGATGCAGCACACTGGGCTGAGCAGTGCACACAGATATGGTATGTGACTGAGTCACTGTGTATCGTTTTTTTCAGGCAGAGAACGGATATATTAAATAAAACTGCACTGTCTGGTGGTCACTGTGGTCAGTCACTAGTAAACTCTGCACTCTCTACAGTTCTACAGTACTCCTAAGCTCCAGTTAATCAGGTCAATCTCTCTCTCTCTTCTAATCTAAATGGAGAGGACGCCAGCCACGTCCTCTCCCTATCAATCTCAATGCACGTGTGAAAATGGCGGCGACGCGCGGCTCCTTATATAGAATCCGAGTCTCGCGAGAATCCGACAGCGTCATGATGACGTTCGGGCGCGCTCGGGTTAACCGAGCAAGGCGGGAAGATCCGAGTCGCTCGGACCCGTGAAAAAAAACATGAAGTTCGTGCGGGTTCGGATTCAGAGAAACCGAACCCGCTCATCTCTAATATCTACACGGTATAGCCCTGAATTTTCCAATGCGTAGCTCTTTGCAAAAGAGAGATATTGGCAAGGAAAAGCTGTCTTGTACCTTTGCATTTTTCTCGCAAACGAAGGACACTAGAAAGAAAATTTTAAAGCCTCCTGTTAGGCCATCATTTACACGGCATAGCCCTGAATTTTCCAATGCGCAGCTCTTTGCAAAAGAGAGATATTGGCAAGGAAAAGCTGTCTTGTACCTTTGCATTTTTCTCCCAAACGAAGGACACTAGAAAGAAAATTTTAAAGCCTCCTGTTAGGCCATCATCTACATTGCTGTACTCTGCTGCACATGTAAGTGCAAGAGATCCTGAAGCACTCACTCATCATGGGAAAGTACCAATGTGTTTCTTCGTTGGTTGATGGAAGAAACATTTTACAAAAACTCTCCAGATTATTGACTTTTTAAAGTTTTTCTAGGAAACGTTTTAGATGAATGCTTATTAGCCTTTGTCAGTATGGACTTTTGCAAAGTGTCTCTGTGGCGCAATCAGTTAGTGTGCACGGCTATTAACCAAAAGGTTGGTGGTTCAATCCCACCCAGGGACGTAATTGACCTTGTTATCAGATTTTGGTGATCTTTAAGTAGACAAGTCAAAATTTCAAACGCCCTGTTCTGGTGTAGGGTACCTGGCCTTCTCTGATGTAATCAGAGTAAGATTTGATTCAGCGATTTTATAAAAACAGCTAGGAAGCACAATTTAGCAGTGGGTTGCAGAGAAAAAGAAATATGCTGCCAAAAAAAATCCAATTGAGTGATTAAACAGCTCTTAATTTTCTGGCTTTATTTTTATGCTAACAAATTTGTTCTCTGAAAAGTGTCCACAAAGCCAAGTCTCTGATTAACACCTTTGTAAGGATGGTTTTTCACCTATTATAAAATTAAACTTGCTTCATTGGAAAGGCAGCAAGATGCATCCTCATTTCAATGTCTACTGAAATAATACAGGTTGACACGAGGAAACATTAACGCCACTGCATCCTTGCTGCTTTCTCATGTGGAAGTCTGTTTAATGTGAAAACAAGGTGATATCTAATTAGCACACAGGTAAGGAATTAAGAAAATCTTTATTTAAGGGTGAAAATGTTTCTCACAAAATCGTTGCCCCAATGCATCATTGAAATTCAAGCTGGAAAGATGATTTTAATATATCACTTGTACATTTTGTATTGCTCTTCTGGTGACAATGTAGTTTGTTTTTGTCAATTACCATTTTAATAATAGGGTAAAGAAAATTAAGTGGATTTTTAAAAGAAAACAATACTTTCAATATACTATTAAAACAAATTAAAATGGTAAAAGTTATTGTACTTTAATGAAAAATAAAAGAGCAAAAATATCAATCCCAGTTTTGGATTACTTTAATTAACAAAAAAAATGCATATAGCAGAGGATAGTTTTAATCTGCCTACCTCTGGGTTATGGGCCCAGCATGCTTCCATTGCAGTACTCTGCTGCACATGTAAGTGCAAGAGATCCTGAAGCACTCACTCATCATGGGAAAGTACCAATGTGTTTCTTCGTTGGTGGATGGAAGAAACATCTTACAAAAACTCTCCAGATTATTGACTTTTTAAAGTTTTTCTAGGAAACGTTTTAGATGAATGCTTATTAGCCTTTGTCAGTATGTACTTTTGCAAAGTGTCTCTGTGGCGCAATCAGTTAGTGTGTACGGCTATAAACCAAAAGGTTGGTGGTTCAATCCCACCCAGGGACGTAATTGACCTTGTTATCAGATTTTGGTGATCTTTAAGTAGACAAGTCAAAATTTCAAACCCCCTCTTATGGTGTAGGGCACCTGGCCTTCTCTGATGTAATCAGAGTTAGATTTGATTCAGTGATTTTATAAAAACAGCTAGGAAGCACAATTTAGCAGTGAGTTGCAGAGAAAAAGAAATATGCTGGCAAAAAAATCCAATTGAGTGATTAAACAGCTCTTAATTTTCTGGCTTTATTTTTATGCTAACAAATTTGTTCTCTGAAAAGTGTCGACAAAGCCAAGTCTCTGATTAACACCTTTGTAGGGATGGTTTTTCACCTATTACTAAATTAAACTTGCTTCATTGGAAAGGCAGCAAGATGCATCCTCATTTCAATGTCTACTGAAATAATACGGGTTGATACCAGGAAACATTAATGCCACTGCATCCTTGCTGATTTCTCATGTGGAAGTCTGTTTAATGTGAAAACAAGGTGATATCTAATTAGCACACAGGTAAGGAATTAAGAAAATCTTTATTTAAGGGTGAAGATGTTTCTCACAAAATCGTTGCCCCAATGCATCATTGAAATTCAAGCTGGAAAGATGATTTTAATATATCACTTGTACATTTTGTATTGCTCTTCTGGTGACAATGTAGTTTGTTTTTGTCAATTACCATTTTAATAATAGGGTAAAGAAAATTAAGTGGCTTTTTAAAAGAAAACAATACTTTCAATATACTATTAAAACAAATTAAAATGGTAAAAGTTATTGTACTTTAATGAAAAATAAAAGAGCAAAAATATCAATCCCAGTTTTGGATTACTTTAATTAACAAAAAAAATGCATATAGCAGAGGATAGTTTTAATCTGCCTACCTCTGGGTTATGGGCCCAGCATGCTTCCATTGCAGTACTCTGCTGCACATGTAAGTGCAAGAGATCCTGAAGCACTCACTCATCATGGGAAAGTACCAATGTGTTTCTTCGTTGGTGGATGGAAGAAACATCTTACAAAAACTCTCCAGATTACTGACTTTTTAAAGTTTTTCTAGGAAACGTTTTAGATGAATGCTTATTAGCCTTTGTCAGTATCCACTTTTGCAAAGTGTCTCTGTGGTGCAATCAGTTAGTGTGTTTGGCTACTAACCAAAAGGTTGGTGGTTCAATCCCACCCAGGGATGTAAGTGACCTTGTGATCAGGTTTTGGTGATCTTTAAGTGGACAAGTCAAAATTTCAAACCCCCTGTTATGATGTAGGGTACCTGGCCTTCTCTGATGTAATCAGAGTAAGATTTGATTCAGTGATTTTATAAAAACAGCTAGGAAGCACAATTTAGCAGTGGGTTGCAGAGAAAAAGAAATATGCTGCCAAAAAAAATCCAATTGAGTGATTAAACAGCTCTTAATTTTCTGGCTTTATTTTTATGCTAACAAATTTGTTCTCTGAAAAGTGTCCACAAAGCCAAGTCTCTGATTAACACCTTTGTAAGGATGGTTTTTCACCTATTATAAAATTAAACTTGCTTCATTGGAAAGGCAGCAAGATGCATCCTCATTTCAATGTCTACTGAAATAATACAGGTTGACACCAGGAAACATTAACGCCACTGCATCCTTGCTGCTTTCTCATGTGGAAGTCTGTTTAATGTGAAAACAAGGTGATATCTAATTAGCACACAGGTAAGGAATTAAGAAAATCTTTATTTAAGGGTGAAAATGTTTCTCACAAAATCGTTGCCCCAATGCATCATTGAAATTCAAGATGGAAAGATGATTTTAATATATCACTTGTACATTTTGTATTGCTCTTCTGGTGACAATGTAGTTTGTTTTTGTCAATTACCATTTTAATAATAGGGTAAAGAAAATTAAGTGGATTTTTAAAAGAAAACAATACTTTCAATATACTATTAAAACAAATTAAAATGGTAAAAGTTATTGTACTTTAATGAAAAATAAAAGAGCAAAAATATCAATCCCAGTTTTGGATTACTTTAATTAACAAAAAAAATGCATATAGCAGAGGATAGTTTTAATCTGCCTACCTCTGGGTTATGGGCCCAGCATGCTTCCATTGCAGTACTCTGCTGCACATGTAAGTGCAAGAGATCCTGAAGCACTCACTCATCATGGGAAAGTACCAATGTGTTTCTTCGTTGGTGGATGGAAGAAACATCTTACAAAAACTCTCCAGATTATTGACTTTTTAAAGTTTTTCTAGGAAACGTTTTAGATGAATGCTTATTAGCCTTTGTCAGTATGTACTTTTGCAAAGTGTCTCTGTGGCGCAATCAGTTAGTGTGTACGGCTATAAACCAAAAGGTTGGTGGTTCAATCCCACCCAGGGACGTAATTGACCTTGTTATCAGATTTTGGTGATCTTTAAGTAGACAAGTCAAAATTTCAAACCCCCTCTTATGGTGTAGGGCACCTGGCCTTCAATGATGTAATCAGAGTTAGATTTGATTCAGTGATTTTATAAAAACAGCTAGGAAGCACAATTTAGCAGTGAGTTGCAGAGAAAAAGAAATATGCTGGCAAAAAAATCCAATTGAGTGATTAAACAGCTCTTAATTTTCTGGCTTTATTTTTATGCTAACAAATTTGTTCTCTGAAAAGTGTCGACAAAGCCAAGTCTCTGATTAACACCTTTGTAGGGATGGTTTTTCACCTATTACTAAATTAAACTTGCTTCATTGGAAAGGCAGCAAGATGCATCCTCATTTCAATGTCTACTGAAATAATACGGGTTGATACCAGGAAACATTAATGCCACTGCATCCTTGCTGATTTCTCATGTGGAAGTCTGTTTAATGTGAAAACAAGGTGATATCTAATTAGCACACAGGTAAGGAATTAAGAAAATCTTTATTTAAGGGTGAAGATGTTTCTCACAAAATCGTTGCCCCAATGCATCATTGAAATTCAAGCTGGAAAGATGATTTTAATATATCACTTGTACATTTTGTATTGCTCTTCTGGTGACAATGTAGTTTGTTTTTGTCAATTACCATTTTAATAATAGGGTAAAGAAAATTAAGTGGCTTTTTAAAAGAAAACAATACTTTCAATATACTATTAAAACAAATTAAAATGGTAAAAGTTATTGTACTTTAATGAAAAATAAAAGAGCAAAAATATCAATCCCAGTTTTGGATTACTTTAATTAACAAAAAAAATGCATATAGCAGAGGATAGTTTTAATCTGCCTACCTCTGGGTTATGGGCCCAGCATGCTTCCATTGCAGTACTCTGCTGCACATGTAAGTGCAAGAGATCCTGAAGCACTCACTCATCATGGGAAAGTACCAATGTGTTTCTTCGTTGGTGGATGGAAGAAACATCTTACAAAAACTCTCCAGATTACTGACTTTTTAAAGTTTTTCTAGGAAACGTTTTAGATGAATGCTTATTAGCCTTTGTCAGTATCCACTTTTGCAAAGTGTCTCTGTGGTGCAATCAGTTAGTGTGTTTGGCTACTAACCAAAAGGTTGGTGGTTCAATCCCACCCAGGGATGTAAGTGACCTTGTGATCAGGTTTTGGTGATCTTTAAGTGGACAAGTCAAAATTTCAAACCCCCTGTTATGATGTAGGGTACCTGGCCTTCTCTGATGTAATCAGAGTTAGATTTGATTAAGTGATTTTATAAAAAACAGCTAGGAAGCACAATTTAGCAGTGGGTTGCAGAGAAAAAAAATATGCTGGCAGAAAAATCCAATTGAGTGATTAAACAGCTCTTCATTTTCTGGCTTTATTTTTATGCTAACAAATTTGTTCTCTGAAAAGTGTCCACAAAGCCAAGTCTCTGATGAACACCTATGTAAGGATGGTTTTTCACCTATTACTAAATTAAACTTGCTTCATTGGAAAGGCAGCAAGATGCATCCTCATTTCAATGTCTACTGAAATAATACAGGTTGACACCAGGAAACATTAACGCCACTGCATCCTTGCTGCTTTCTCATGTAGAAGTCTGTTTAATGTGAAAACAAGGTGATATCTAATTAGCACACAGGTAAGGAATTAAGAAAATCTTTATTTAAGGGTGAAGATGTTTCTCACAAAATCGTTGCCCCAATGCATCATTGAAATTCAAGCTGGAAAGATGATTTTAATATATCACTTGTACATTTTGTATTGCTCTTCTGGTGACAATGTAGTTTGTTTTTGTCAATTACCATTTTAATAATAGGGTAAAGAAAATTAAGTGGATTTTTGAAAGAAAACAATACTGTCAATATACTATTAAAACAAATTAAAATGGTAAAAGTTATTGTACTTTAAGTAAACATAAAATAGCTAACATATCAATCCCAGTTTTGGATTACTTTAATTAACAAAAAAAATGCATATAGCAGAGGATAGTTTCAATCTGCCTACCTCTGGGTAATGGGCCCAGCATGCTTCCATTGCAGTACTCTGCTGCACATGTAAGTGCAAGAGATCCTGAAGCACTCACTCATCATGGGAAAGTACCAATGTGTTTCTTCGTTGGTTGATTTAAGAAAATTCTTACAAAAACTCTCCAGATTATTGACTTTTTAAAGTTTTTCTAGGAAACGTTCTAGATGAATGCTTATGAGCCTTTGTCAGGATGTACCTTTTGCAAAGTGTCTCTGTGGCGCAATCGGTTAGTGTGTCTGGCTACTAACCAAATGGTTGGTGGTTCAATCCCACCCAGGGACATAATTGACCTTGTGATCAGGTTTTGGTGATCTTTAAGTAGACAAGTCAAAATTTCAAACCCCATTTTATGGTGTAGGGTACCTGGCCTTCTCTGATGTAATCAGAGTTAGATTTGATTCAGTGATTTTATAAAAAACAGCTAGGAAGCACAATTTAGCAATGGGTTGCAGAGAAAAAAAATATGCTGGCAGAAAAATCCAATTGAGTGATTAAACAGCTCTTCATTTTCTGCCTTTATTTTTATGCTAACAAATTTGTTCTCTAAAAGTGTCCACAAAGCCAAGTCTCTGATTAACACCTTTGTAGGGATGGTTTTTCACCTATAACTAAATTAAACTTGCTTCATTGGAAAGGCAGCAAGATGCATCCTCATTTCAATGTCTACTGAAATAATACAGGTTGACACCAGGAAACATAAAACGCCACTGCATCCTTGCTGCTTTCTCATGTAGAAGTCTGTTTAATGTGAAAACAAGGTGATATCTAATTAGCACACAGGTAAGGAATTAAGAAAATCTTTATTTAAGGGTGAAGATGTTTCTCACAAAATCGTTGTTCCAATGCATCATTGAAATTCAAGCTGGAAAGATGATTTTAATATATCACTTGTACATTTTGTATTGCTCTTCTGGTGACAATGTAGTTTGTTTTTGTCAATTACCCTTTTAATAATAGGGTAAAGAAAATTAAGTGGATTTTTTAAAGAAAACTATACTGTCAATACACTATTAAAACAAATTAAAATGGTAAAAGTTATTGTACTTTAAGTAAAAATAAAAGAGCTAAAATATCAATCCCAGTGTTGGATTACTTTAATAAAAAAAAATGCATATAGCAGAGGATAGTTTTAATCTGCCTACCTCTGGGTTATGGGCCCAGCATGCTTCCATTGCAGTACTCTGCTGCACATGTAAGTGCAAGAGATCCTGAAGCACTCACTCATCATGGGAAAGTACCAATGTGTTTCTTCATTGGTTGATGGAAGAAACATCTTACAAAAACTCTCCAGATTATTGACTTTTTAAAGTTTTTCTAGGAAACGTTCTAGATGAATGCTTATTAGCCTTTGTCAGTACCCACTTTTGCAAAGTGTCTCTGTGGTGCAATCAGTTAGTGTGTTTGGCTACTAACCAAAAGGTTGGTGGTTCAATCCCACCCAGGGACATAATTGACCTTGTTATCAGATTTTGGTGATCTTTAAGTAGACAAGTCAAAATTTCAAACCCCCTCTTATGGTGTAGAGTACCTGGCCTTCTCTGATGTAATCAGAGTTAGATTTGATTCAGTGATTTTATAAAAACAGCTAGGAAGCACAATTTAGCAGTGAGTTGCAGAGAAAAAGAAATATGCTGGCAAAAAAATCCAATTGAGTGATTAAACAGCTCTTAATTTTCTGGCTTTATTTTTATGCTAACAAATTTGTTCTCTGAAAAGTGTCGACAAAGCCAAGTCTCTGATTAACACCTTTGTAGGGATGGTTTTTCACCTATTACTAAATTAAACTTGCTTCATTGGAAAGGCAGCAAGATGCATCCTCATTTCAATGTCTACTGAAATAATACGGGTTGATACCAGGAAACATTAATGCCACTGCATCCTTGCTGATTTCTCATGTGGAAGTCTGTTTAATGTGAAAACAAGGTGATATCTAATTAGCACACAGGTAAGGAATTAAGAAAATCTTTATTTAAGGGTGAAGATGTTTCTCACAAAATCGTTGCCCCAATGCATCATTGAAATTCAAGCTGGAAAGATGATTTTAATATATCACTTGTACATTTTGTACTGCTCTTCTGGTGACAATGTAGTTTGTTTTTGTCAATTACCATTTTAATAATAGGGTAAAGAAAATTAAGTGGCTTTTTAAAAGAAAACAATACTTTCAATATACTATTAAAACAAATTAAAATGGTAAAAGTTATTGTACTTTAATGAAAAATAAAAGAGCAAAAATATCAATCCCAGTTTTGGATTACTTTAATTAACAAAAAAAATGCATATAGCAGAGGATAGTTTTAATCTGCCTACCTCTGGGTTATGGGCCCAGCATGCTTCCATTGCAGTACTCTGCTGCACATGTAAGTGCAAGAGATCCTGAAGCACTCACTCATCATGGGAAAGTACCAATGTGTTTCTTCGTTGGTTGATTTAAGAAAATTCTTACAAAAACTCTCCAGATTATTGACTTTTTAAAGTTTTTCTAGGAAACGTTCTAGATGAATGCTTATTAGCCTTTGTCAGTATGTAATTTTTGCAAAGTGTCTCTGTGGCGCAATCGGTTAGTGTGTCTGGCTACTAACCAAAAGGTTGGTGGTTCAATCCCACCCAGGGACATAATTGACCTTGTGATCAGGTTTTGGTGATCTTTAAGTAGACAAGTCAAAATTTCAAACCCCATTTTATGGTGTAGGGTACCTGGCCTTCTCTGATGTAATCAGAGTTAGATTTGATTCAGTGATTTTATAAAAAACAGCTAGGAAGCACAATTTAGCAATGGATTGCAGAGAAAAAAAATATGCTGGCAGAAAAATCCAATTGAGTGATTAAACAGCTCTTCATTTTCTGGCTTTATTTTTATGCTAACAAATTTGTTCTCTAAAAGTGTCCACAAAGCCAAGTCTCTGATTAACACCTTTGTAGGGATGGTTTTTCACCTATAACTAAATTAAACTTGCTTCATTGGAAAGGCAGCAAGATGCATCCTCATTTCAATGTCTACTGAAATAATACAGGTTGACACCAGGAAACATTAACGCCACTGCATCCTTGCTGCTTTCTCATGTAGAAGTCTGTTTAATGTGAAAACAAGGTGATATCTAATTAGCACACAGGTAAGGAATTAAGAAAATCTTTATTTAAGGGTGAAGATGTTTCTCACAAAATCGTTGCCCCAATGCATCATTGAAATTCAAGCTGGAAAGATGATTTTAATATATCACTTGTACATTTTGTATTGCTCTTCTGGTGACAATGTAGTTTGTTTTTGTCAATTACCCTTTTAATAATAGGGTAAAGAAAATTAAGTGGATTTTTTTAAGAAAACTATAATGTCAATACACTATTAAAACAAATTAAAATGGTAAAAGTTATTGTACTTTAAGTAAAAATAAAAGAGCTAAAATATCAATCCCAGTTTTGGATTACTTTAATTAAAAAAAAATGCATATAGCAGAGGATAGTTTTAATCTGCCTACCTCTGGGTTATGGGCCCAGCATGCTTCCATTGCAGTACTCTGCTGCACATGTAAGTGCAAGAGATCCTGAAGCACTCACTCATCATGGGAAAGTACCAATGTGTTTCTTCATTGGTTGATGGAAGAAACATCTTACAAAAACTCTCCAGATTATTGACTTTTTAAAGTTTTTCTAGGAAACGTTCTAGATGAATGCTTATTAGCCTTTGTCAGTACCCACTTTTGCAAAGTGTCTCTGTGGTGCAATCAGTTAGTGTGTTTGGCTACTAACCAAAAGGTTGGTGGTTCAATCCCACCCAGGGACATAATTGACCTTGTTATCAGATTTTGGTGATCTTTAAGTAGACAAGTCAAAATTTCAAACCCCCTCTTATGGTGTAGAGTACCTGGCCTTCTCTGATGTAATCAGAGTTAGATTTGATTCAGTGATTTTATAAAAACAGCTAGGAAGCACAATTTAGCAGTGAGTTGCAGAGAAAAAGAAATATGCTGGCAAAAAAATCCAATTGAGTGATTAAACAGCTCTTAATTTTCTGGCTTTATTTTTATGCTAACAAATTTGTTCTCTGAAAAGTGTCGACAAAGCCAAGTCTCTGATTAACACCTTTGTAGGGATGGTTTTTCACCTATTACTAAATTAAACTTGCTTCATTGGAAAGGCAGCAAGATGCATCCTCATTTCAATGTCTACTGAAATAATACGGGTTGATACCAGGAAACATTAATGCCACTGCATCCTTGCTGATTTCTCATGTGGAAGTCTGTTTAATGTGAAAACAAGGTGATATCTAATTAGCACACAGGTAAGGAATTAAGAAAATCTTTATTTAAGGGTGAAGATGTTTCTCACAAAATCGTTGCCCCAATGCATCATTGAAATTCAAGCTGGAAAGATGATTTTAATATATCACTTGTACATTTTGTACTGCTCTTCTGGTGACAATGTAGTTTGTTTTTGTCAATTACCATTTTAATAATAGGGTAAAGAAAATTAAGTGGCTTTTTAAAAGAAAACAATACTTTCAATATACTATTAAAACAAATTAAAATGGTAAAAGTTATTGTACTTTAATGAAAAATAAAAGAGCAAAAATATCAATCCCAGTTTTGGATTACTTTAATTAACAAAAAAAATGCATATAGCAGAGGATAGTTTTAATCTGCCTACCTCTGGGTTATGGGCCCAGCATGCTTCCATTGCAGTACTCTGCTGCACATGTAAGTGCAAGAGATCCTGAAGCACTCACTCATCATGGGAAAGTACCAATGTGTTTCTTCGTTGGTTGATTTAAGAAAATTCTTACAAAAACTCTCCAGATTATTGACTTTTTAAAGTTTTTCTAGGAAACGTTCTAGATGAATGCTTATTAGCCTTTGTCAGTATGTAATTTTTGCAAAGTGTCTCTGTGGCGCAATCGGTTAGTGTGTCTGGCTACTAACCAAAAGGTTGGTGGTTCAATCCCACCCAGGGACATAATTGACCTTGTGATCAGGTTTTGGTGATCTTTAAGTAGACAAGTCAAAATTTCAAACCCCATTTTATGGTGTAGGGTACCTGGCCTTCTCTGATGTAATCAGAGTTAGATTTGATTCAGTGATTTTATAAAAAACAGCTAGGAAGCACAATTTAGCAATGGATTGCAGAGAAAAAAAATATGCTGGCAGAAAAATCCAATTGAGTGATTAAACAGCTCTTCATTTTCTGGCTTTATTTTTATGCTAACAAATTTGTTCTCTAAAAGTGTCCACAAAGCCAAGTCTCTGATTAACACCTTTGTAGGGATGGTTTTTCACCTATAACTAAATTAAACTTGCTTCATTGGAAAGGCAGCAAGATGCATCCTCATTTCAATGTCTACTGAAATAATACAGGTTGACACCAGGAAACATTAACGCCACTGCATCCTTGCTGCTTTCTCATGTAGAAGTCTGTTTAATGTGAAAACAAGGTGATATCTAATTAGCACACAGGTAAGGAATTAAGAAAATCTTTATTTAAGGGTGAAGATGTTTCTCACAAAATCGTTGCCCCAATGCATCATTGAAATTCAAGCTGGAAAGATGATTTTAATATATCACTTGTACATTTTGTATTGCTCTTCTGGTGACAATGTAGTTTGTTTTTGTCAATTACCCTTTTAATAATAGGGTAAAGAAAATTAAGTGGATTTTTTTAAGAAAACTATAATGTCAATACACTATTAAAACAAATTAAAATGGTAAAAGTTATTGTACTTTAAGTAAAAATAAAAGAGCTAAAATATCAATCCCAGTTTTGGATTACTTTAATTAAAAAAAAATGCATATAGCAGAGGATAGTTTTAATCTGCCTACCTCTGGGTTATGGGCCCAGCATGCTTCCATTGCAGTACTCTGCTGCACATGTAAGTGCAAGAGATCCTGAAGCACTCACTCATCATGGGAAAGTACCAATGTGTTTCTTCGTTGGTTGATCTAAGAAACATCTTACAAAAACTCTCCAGATTATTGACTTTTTAAAGTTTTTCTAGGAAACGTTCTAGATGAATGCTTATTAGCCTTTGTCAGTATCCACTTTTGCAAAGTGTCTCTGTGGTGCAATCAGTTAGTGTGTTTGGCTACTAACCAAAAGGTTGGTGGTTCAATCCCACCCAGGGACATAATTGACCTTGTGATCAGGTTTTGGTGATCTTTAAGTAGACAAGTCAAAATTTCAAACCCCCTTTTATGTTGTAGGGTACCTGGCCTTCTCTGATGTAATCAGAGTTAGATTTGATTCAGTGATTTTATAAAAAACAGCTAGGAAGCACAATTTAGCAGTGGGTTGCAGAGAAAAAGAAATATGCTGGCAAAAAAAATCCAATTGAGTGATTAAACAGCTCTTCATTTTCTGGCTTTATTTTTATGCTAACAAATTTGTTCTCTGAAAAGTGTCCACAAAGCCAAGTCTCTGATTAACACCTTTGTAAGGATGGTTTTTAACCTATTACTAAATTAAACTTGCTTCATTGGAAAGGCAGCAAGATGCATCCTCATTTCAATGTCTACTGAAATAATACAGGTTGACACCAGGAAACATTAACGCCACTGCATCCTTGCTGCTTTCTCATGTGGAAGTCTGTTTAATGTGAAAACAAGGTGATATCTAATTAGCACACAGGTAAGGAATTAAGAAAATCTTTATTTAAGGGTGAAAATGTTTCTCACAAAATCGTTGCCCCAATGCATCATTGAAATTCAAGCTGGAAAGATGATTTTAATATATCACTTGTACATTTTGTATTGCTCTTCTGGTGACAATGTAGTTTGTTTTTGTCAATTACCATTTTAATAATAGGGTAAAGAAAATTAAGTGGATTTTTGAAAGAAAACTATACTGTCAATATACTATTAAAACAAATTAAAATGGTAAAAGTTATTGTACTTTAAGTAAAAATAAAAGAGCAAAAATATCAATCCCAGTTTTGATTACTTAAATTAACAAAAAAAAAATGCATATAGCAAAGGATAGTTTCAATCTGCCTACCTCTGGGTTATGGGCCCAGCATGCTTCCATTGCAGTACTCTGCTGCACATGTAAGTGCAAGAGATCCTGAAGCACTCACTCATCATGGGAAAGTACCAATGTGTTTCTTGGTTGGTTGATGGGAGAAACATCTTACAAAAACTCTCCAGATTATTGACTTTTTAAAGTTTTTCTAGGAAACGTTCTAGATGTATGCTTATTAGCCTTTGTCAGGATGTACTTTTTACAAAGTGTCTCTGTGGCGCAATCGGTTAGTGTGTCTGGCTACTAACCAAAAGGTTGGTGGTTCAATCCCACCCAGGGACGTAATTGACATTGTTATCAGATTTTGGTGATCTTTAAGTAGACAAGTCAAAATTTCAAACCCCCTGTTATGGTGTAGGGTACCTGGCCTTCTCTGATGTAATCAGAGTTAGATTTGATTCAGTGATTTTATAAAAACAGATAGGAAGCACAATTTAGCAGTGGGTTGCAGAGAAAAAGAAATATGCTGGCAAAAAAAATCCAATTGAGTGATTCTGGCTTTATTTTTATGCTAACAAATTTGTTCTCTGAAAAGTGTCCACAAAGCCAAGTCTCTGATTAACACCTTTGTAGGGATCGTTTTTCACCTATTACTAAATTAAACTTGCTTCATTGGAAAGGCAGCAAGATGCATCCTCATTTCAATTTCTACTGAAATAATACAGGTTGACACCAGGAAACATTAACGCCACTGCATCCTTGCTGCTTTCTCATGTGGAAGTCTGTTTAATGTGAAAACAAGGTGATATCTAATTAGCACACAGGTAAGGAATTAAGAAAATCTTTATTTAAGGGTGAAGATGTTTCTCACAAAATCGTTGCCCCAATGCATCATTGAAATTCAAGCTGGAAAGATGATTTTAATATATCACTTGTACATTTTGTATTGCTCTTCTGGTGACAATGTAGTTTGTTTTTGTCAATTACCCTTTTAATAATAGGGTAAAGAAAATTAAGTGGATTTTTTAAAGAAAACTATACTGTCAATATACTATTCAAACAAATTAAAATGGTAAAAGTTATTGTACTTCAAGTAAAAATAAAAGAGCAAAAATATCAATCCCAGTTTTGATTACTTAAATTAACAAAAAAAATGCATATAGCAAAGGATAGTTTCAATCTGCCTACCTCTGGGTTATGGGCCCAGCATGCTTCCATTGCAGTACTCTGCTGCACATGTAAGTGCAAGAGATCCTGAAGCACTCACTCATCATGGGAAAGTACCAATGTGTTTCTTCATTGGTTGATGGAAGAAACATCTTACAAAAACTCTCCAGATTATTGACTCTTTAAAGATTTTCTAGGATACGTTCTAGATGTATGCTTATTAGACTTTGTCAGTATGTACTTTTTGCAAAGTGTCTCTGTGGCGCAATCGGTTAGTATGTCCGGCTACTATCAAAAAGGTTGGTGGTTCAATCCCAACCAGGGACATAATTGACCTTGTTATCAGATTTTGGTGATCTTTAAGTAGACAAGTCAAAATTTCAAACCCCCTGTTATGGTGTAGGGTACCTGGCCTTCTCTGATGTAATCAGAGTTAGATTTGATTCAGTGATTTTATAAAAACAGCTAGGAAGCACAATTTAGCAGTGGGTTGCAGAGAAAAAGAAATATGCTGGCAAAAAAAATCCAATTGAGTGATTAAACAGCTCTTCATTTTCTGGCTTTATTTTTATGCTAACAAATTTGTTCTTTGAAAAGTGTCCACAAAGCCAAGTCTCTGATTAACACCTTTGTAGGGATGGTTTGTCACCTATTACTAAATTAAACTTGCTTCATTGGAAAGGCAGCAAGATGCATCCTCATTTCAATGTCTACTGAAATAATACAGGTTGACACCAGGAAACATTAACGCCACTGTATCCTTGCTGCTTTCTCATGTGGAAGTCTGTTTAATGTGAAAACAAGGTGATATCTAATTAGCACACAGGTAAGGAATTAAGAAAATCTTTATTTAAGGGTGAAGATGTTTCTCACAAAATCGTTGCCCCAATGCATCATTGAAATTCAAGCTGGAAAGATGATTTTAATATATCACTTGTACATTTTGTATTGCTCTTCTGGTGACAATGTAGTTTGTTTTTGTCAATTACCATTTTAATAATAGGGTAAAGAAAATTAAGTGGATTTTTGAAAGAAAACAATACTGTCAATATACTATTAAAACAAATTAAAATGGTAAAAGTTATTGTACTTTAAGTAAACATAAAAGAGCCAAAATATCAATCCCAGTTTTGGATTACTTTAACAAAAAAAAAATGCATATAGCAGAGGATAGTTTCAATCTGCCTACCGTTGGGTTATGGGCCCAGCATGCTTCCATTGCTGTACTCTGCTGCACATGTAAGTGCAAGAGATCCTGAAGCACTCACTCATCATGGGAAAGTACCAATGTGTTTCTTCGTTGGTTGATCTAAGAAACATCTTACAAAAACTCTCCAGATTATTGACTTTTTAAAGTTTTTCTAGGAAACGTTCTAGATGAATGCTTATTAGCCTTTGTCAGTATCCACTTTTGCAAAGTGTCTCTGTGGTGCAATCAGTTAGTGTGTTTGGCTACTAACCAAAAGGTTGGTGGTTCAATCCCACCCAGGGACATAATTGACCTTGTGATCAGGTTTTGGTGATCTTTAAGTAGACAAGTCAAAATTTCAAACCCCCTTTTATGTTGTAGGGTACCTGGCCTTCTCTGATGTAATCAGAGTTAGATTTGATTCAGTGATTTTATAAAAAACAGCTAGGAAGCACAATTTAGCAGTGGGTTGCAGAGAAAAAGAAATATGCTGGCAAAAAAAATCCAATTGAGTGATTAAACAGCTCTTCATTTTCTGGCTTTATTTTTATGCTAACAAATTTGTTCTCTGAAAAGTGTCCACAAAGCCAAGTCTCTGATTAACACCTTTGTAAGGATGGTTTTTAACCTATTACTAAATTAAACTTGCTTCATTGGAAAGGCAGCAAGATGCATCCTCATTTCAATGTCTACTGAAATAATACAGGTTGACACCAGGAAACATTAACGCCACTGCATCCTTGCTGCTTTCTCATGTGGAAGTCTGTTTAATGTGAAAACAAGGTGATATCTAATTAGCACACAGGTAAGGAATTAAGAAAATCTTTATTTAAGGGTGAAAATGTTTCTCACAAAATCGTTGCCCCAATGCATCATTGAAATTCAAGCTGGAAAGATGATTTTAATATATCACTTGTACATTTTGTATTGCTCTTCTGGTGACAATGTAGTTTGTTTTTGTCAATTACCATTTTAATAATAGGGTAAAGAAAATTAAGTGGATTTTTGAAAGAAAACTATACTGTCAATATACTATTAAAACAAATTAAAATGGTAAAAGTTATTGTACTTTAAGTAAAAATAAAAGAGCAAAAATATCAATCCCAGTTTTGATTACTTAAATTAACAAAAAAAAAATGCATATAGCAAAGGATAGTTTCAATCTGCCTACCTCTGGGTTATGGGCCCAGCATGCTTCCATTGCAGTACTCTGCTGCACATGTAAGTGCAAGAGATCCTGAAGCACTCACTCATCATGGGAAAGTACCAATGTGTTTCTTGGTTGGTTGATGGGAGAAACATCTTACAAAAACTCTCCAGATTATTGACTTTTTAAAGTTTTTCTAGGAAACGTTCTAGATGTATGCTTATTAGCCTTTGTCAGGATGTACTTTTTACAAAGTGTCTCTGTGGCGCAATCGGTTAGTGTGTCTGGCTACTAACCAAAAGGTTGGTGGTTCAATCCCACCCAGGGACGTAATTGACATTGTTATCAGATTTTGGTGATCTTTAAGTAGACAAGTCAAAATTTCAAACCCCCTGTTATGGTATAGGGTACCTGGCCTTCTCTGATGTAATCAGAGTTAGATTTGATTCAGTGATTTTATAAAAACAGATAGGAAGCACAATTTAGCAGTGGGTTGCAGAGAAAAAGAAATATGCTGGCAAAAAAAATCCAATTGAGTGATTCTGGCTTTATTTTTATGCTAACAAATTTGTTCTCTGAAAAGTGTCCACAAAGCCAAGTCTCTGATTAACACCTTTGTAGGGATCGTTTTTCACCTATTACTAAATTAAACTTGCTTCATTGGAAAGGCAGCAAGATGCATCCTCATTTCAATTTCTACTGAAATAATACAGGTTGACACCAGGAAACATTAACGCCACTGCATCCTTGCTGCTTTCTCATGTGGAAGTCTGTTTAATGTGAAAACAAGGTGATATCTAATTAGCACACAGGTAAGGAATTAAGAAAATCTTTATTTAAGGGTGAAGATGTTTCTCACAAAATCGTTGCCCCAATGCATCATTGAAATTCAAGCTGGAAAGATGATTTTAATATATCACTTGTACATTTTGTATTGCTCTTCTGGTGACAATGTAGTTTGTTTTTGTCAATTACCCTTTTAATAATAGGGTAAAGAAAATTAAGTGGATTTTTTAAAGAAAACTATACTGTCAATATACTATTCAAACAAATTAAAATGGTAAAAGTTATTGTACTTCAAGTAAAAATAAAAGAGCAAAAATATCAATCCCAGTTTTGATTACTTAAATTAACAAAAAAAATGCATATAGCAAAGGATAGTTTCAATCTGCCTACCTCTGGGTTATGGGCCCAGCATGCTTCCATTGCAGTACTCTGCTGCACATGTAAGTGCAAGAGATCCTGAAGCACTCACTCATCATGGGAAAGTACCAATGTGTTTCTTCATTGGTTGATGGAAGAAACATCTTACAAAAACTCTCCAGATTATTGACTCTTTAAAGATTTTCTAGGATACGTTCTAGATGTATGCTTATTAGACTTTGTCAGTATGTGCTTTTTGCAAAGTGTCTCTGTGGCGCAATCGGTTAGTATGTCCGGCTACTATCAAAAAGGTTGGTGGTTCAATCCCAACCAGGGACATAATTGACCTTGTTATCAGATTTTGGTGATCTTTAAGTAGACAAGTCAAAATTTCAAACCCCCTGTTATGGTGTAGGGTACCTGGCCTTCTCTGATGTAATCAGAGTTAGATTTGATTCAGTGATTTTATAAAAACAGCTAGGAAGCACAATTTAGCAGTGGGTTGCAGAGAAAAAGAAATATGCTGGCAAAAAAAATCCAATTGAGTGATTAAACAGCTCTTCATTTTCTGGCTTTATTTTTATGCTAACAAATTTGTTCTTTGAAAAGTGTCCACAAAGCCAAGTCTCTGATTAACACCTTTGTAGGGATGGTTTGTCACCTATTACTAAATTAAACTTGCTTCATTGGAAAGGCAGCAAGATGCATCCTCATTTCAATGTCTACTGAAATAATACAGGTTGACACCAGGAAACATTAACGCCACTGTATCCTTGCTGCTTTCTCATGTGGAAGTCTGTTTAATGTGAAAACAAGGTGATATCTAATTAGCACACAGGTAAGGAATTAAGAAAATCTTTATTTAAGGGTGAAGATGTTTCTCACAAAATCGTTGCCCCAATGCATCATTGAAATTCAAGCTGGAAAGATGATTTTAATATATCACTTGTACATTTTGTATTGCTCTTCTGGTGACAATGTAGTTTGTTTTTGTCAATTACCATTTTAATAATAGGGTAAAGAAAATTAAGTGGATTTTTGAAAGAAAACAATACTGTCAATATACTATTAAAACAAATTAAAATGGTAAAAGTTATTGTACTTTAAGTAAACATAAAAGAGCCAAAATATCAATCCCAGTTTTGGATTACTTTAACAAAAAAAAAATGCATATAGCAGAGGATAGTTTCAATCTGCCTACCGTTGGGTTATGGGCCCAGCATGCTTCCATTGCTGTACTCTGCTGCACATGTAAGTGCAAGAGATCCTGAAGCACTCACTCATCATGGGAAAGTACCAATGTGTTTCTTCGTTGGTTGATGGAAGAAACATCTTACAAAAACTCTCCAGATTATTGACTTTTTAAAGTTTTTCTAGGAAACGTTTTAGATGAATGCTTATTAGCCTTTGTCAGTATGGACTTTTGCAAAGTGTCTCTGTGGCGCAATCAGTTAGTGTGCATGGCTATTAACCAAAAGGTTGGTGGTTCAATCCCATCCAGGGACGTATTTGACCTTGTTATCAGATTTTGGTGATCTTTAAGTAGACAAGTCAAAATTTCAAACCCCCTGTTCTGGTGTAGGGTACGTGGCCTTCTCTGATGGAGTTAGATTTGATTCAGTGATTTTAGAAAAACAGCTAGGAAGCACAATTTAGCAGTGGGTTGCAGAGAAAAAGAAATATGCTGGCAAAAAAAATCCAATTGAGTGATTAAACAGCTCTTAATTTTCTGGCTTTATTTTTATGCTAACAAATTTGTTCTCTGAAAAGTGTCCACAAAGCCAAGTCTCTGATTAACACCTTTGTAAGGATGGTTTTTAACCTATTACTAAATTAAACTTGCTTCATTGGAAAGGCAGCAAGATGCATCCTCATTTCAATGTCTACTGAAATAATACAGGTTGACACCAGGAAACATTAACGCCACTGCATCCTTGCTGCTTTCTCATGTGGAAGTCTGTTTAATGTGAAAACAAGGTGATATCTAATTAGCACACAGGTAAGGAATTAAGAAAATCTTTATTTAAGGGTGAAAATGTTTCTCACAAAATCGTTGCCCCAATGCATCATTGAAATTCAAGCTGGAAAGATGATTTTAATATATCACTTGTACATTTTGTATTGCTCTTCTGGTGACAATGTAGTTTGTTTTTGTCAATTACCATTTTAATAATAGGGTAAAAAAAATTAAGTGGATTTTTGAAAGAAAACAATACTGTCAATATACTATTAAAACAAATTAAAATGGTAAAAGTTATTGTACTGTAAGTAAAAATAAAAGAGCCAACATATCAATCCCAGTTTTGGATTACTTTAATTAACAAAAAAAAATGCATATAGCAGAGGATAGTTTCAATCTGCCTACCGTTGGGTTATGGGCCCAGCATGCTTCCATTGCTGTACTCTGCTGCACATGTAAGTGCAAGAGATCCTGAAGCACTCACTCATCATGGGAAAGTACCAATGTGTTTCTTCGTTGGTTGATGGAAGAAACATCTTACAAAAACTCTCCAGATTATTGACTTTTTAAAGTTTTTCTAGGAAACGTTTTAGATGAATGCTTATTAGCCTTTGTCAGTATGGACTTTTGCAAAGTGTCTCTGTGGCGCAATCAGTTAGTGTGCATGGCTATTAACCAAAAGGTTGGTGGTTCAATCCCACCCAGGGACGTATTTGACCTTGTTATCAGATTTTGGTGATCTTTAAGTAGACAAGTCAAAATTTCAAACCCCCTGTTCTGGTGTAGGGTACGTGGCCTTCTCTGATGGAGTTAGATTTGATTCAGTGATTTTAGAAAAACAGCTAGGAAGCACAATTTAGCAGTGGGTTGCAGAGAAAAAGAAATATGCTGGCAAAAAAAATCCAATTGAGTGATTAAACAGCTCTTAATTTTCTGGCTTTATTTTTATGCTAACAAATTTGTTCTCTGAAAAGTGTCCACAAAGCCAAGTCTCTGATTAACACCTTTGTAAGGATGGTTTTTAACCTATTACTAAATTAAACTTGCTTCATTGGAAAGGCAGCAAGATGCATCCTCATTTCAATGTCTACTGAAATAATACAGGTTGACACCAGGAAACATTAACGCCACTGCATCCTTGCTGCTTTCTCATGTGGAAGTCTGTTTAATGTGAAAACAAGGTGATATCTAATTAGCACACAGGTAAGGAATTAAGAAAATCTTTATTTAAGGGTGAAAATGTTTCTCACAAAATCGTTGCCCCAATGCATCATTGAAATTCAAGCTGGAAAGATGATTTTAATATATCACTTGTACATTTTGTATTGCTCTTCTGGTGACAATGTAGTTTGTTTTTGTCAATTACCATTTTAATAATAGGGTAAAAAAAATTAAGTGGATTTTTGAAAGAAAACAATACTGTCAATATACTATTAAAACAAATTAAAATGGTAAAAGTTATTGTACTTTAAGTAAAAATAAAAGAGCAAAAATATCAATCCCAGTTTTGATTACTTAAATTAACAAAAAAAATGCATATAGCAAAGGATAGTTTCAATCTGCCTACCTCTGGGTTATGGGCCCAGCATGCTTCCATTGCAGTACTCTGCTGCACATGTAAGTGCAAGAGATCCTGAAGCACTCACTCATCATGGGAAAGTACCAATGTGTTTCTTGGTTGGTTGATGGGAGAAACATCTTACAAAAACTCTCCAGATTATTGACTTTTTAAAGTTTTTCTAGGAAACGTTCTAGATGTATGCTTATTAGCCTTTGTCAGGATGTACTTTTTACAAAGTGTCTCTGTGGCGCAATCGGTTAGTGTGTCTGGCTACTAACCAAAAGGTTGGTGGTTCAATCCCACCCAGGGACGTAATTGACATTGTTATCAGATTTTGGTGATCTTTAAGTAGACAAGTCAAAATTTCAAACCCCCTGTTATGGTGTAGGGTACCTGGCCTTCTCTGATGTAATCAGAGTTAGATTTGATTCAGTGATTTTATAAAAACAGATAGGAAGCACAATTTAGCAGTGGGTTGCAGAGAAAAAGAAATATGCTGGCAAAAAAAATCCAATTGAGTGATTAAACAGCTCTTCATTTTCTGGCTTTATTTTTATGCTAACAAATTTGTTCTCTGAAAAGTGTCCACAAAGCCAAGTCTCTGATTAACACCTTTGTAGGGATCGTTTTTCACCTATTACTAAATTAAACTTGCTTCATTGGAAAGGCAGCAAGATGCATCCTCATTTCAATTTCTACTGAAATAATACAGGTTGACACCAGGAAACATTAACGCCACTGCATCCTTGCTGCTTTCTCATGTGGAAGTCTGTTTAATGTGAAAACAAGGTGATATCTAATTAGCACACAGGTAAGGAATTAAGAAAATCTTTATTTAAGGGTGAAGATGTTTCTCACAAAATCGTTGCCCCAATGCATCATTGAAATTCAAGCTGGAAAGATGATTTTAATATATCACTTGTACATTTTGTATTGCTCTTCTGGTGACAATGTAGTTTGTTTTTGTCAATTACCCTTTTAATAATAGGGTAAAGAAAATTAAGTGGATTTTTTAAAGAAAACTATACTGTCAATATACTATTCAAACAAATTAAAATGGTAAAAGTTATTGTACTTCAAGTAAAAATAAAAGAGCAAAAATATCAATCCCAGTTTTGATTACTTAAATTAACAAAAAAAATGCATATAGCAAAGGATAGTTTCAATCTGCCTACCTCTGGGTTATGGGCCCAGCATGCTTCCATTGCAGTACTCTGCTGCACATGTACGTGCAAGAGATCCTGAAGCACTCACTCATCATGGGAAAGTACCAATGTGTTTCTTCATTGGTTGATGGAAGAAACATCTTACAAAAACTCTCCAGATTATTGACTCTTTAAAGATTTTCTAGGATACGTTCTAGATGTATGCTTATTAGACTTTGTCAGTATGTACTTTTTGCAAAGTGTCTCTGTGGCGCAATCGGTTAGTATGTCCGGCTACTATCAAAAAGGTTGGTGGTTCAATCCCAACCAGGGACATAATTGACCTTGTTATCAGATTTTGGTGATCTTTAAGTAGACAAGTCAAAATTTCAAACCCCCTGTTATGGTGTAGGGTACCTGGCCTTCTCTGATGTAATCAGAGTTAGATTTGATTCAGTGATTTTATAAAAACAGCTAGGAAGCACAATTTAGCAGTGGGTTGCAGAGAAAAAGAAATATGCTGGCAAAAAAAATCCAATTGAGTGATTAAACAGCTCTTCATTTTCTGGCTTTATTTTTATGCTAACAAATTTGTTCTTTGAAAAGTGTCCACAAAGCCAAGTCTCTGATTAACACCTTTGTAGGGATGGTTTTTCACCTATTACTAAATTAAACTTGCTTCATTGGAAAGGCAGCAAGATGCATCCTCATTTCAATGTCTACTGAAATAATACAGGTTGACACCAGGAAACATTAACGCCACTGTATCCTTGCTGCTTTCTCATGTGGAAGTCTGTTTAATGTGAAAACAAGGTGATATCTAATTAGCACACAGGTAAGGAATTAAGAAAATCTTTATTTAAGGGTGAAGATGTTTCTCACAAAATCGTTGCCCCAATGCATCATTGAAATTCAAGCTGGAAAGATGATTTTAATATATCACTTGTACATTTTGTATTGCTCTTCTGGTGACAATGTAGTTTGTTTTTGTCAATTACCATTTTAATAATAGGGTAAAGAAAATTAAGTGGATTTTTGAAAGAAAACAATACTGTCAATATACTATTAAAACAAATTAAAATGGTAAAAGTTATTGTACTTTAAGTAAAAATAAAAGAGCCAAAATATCAATCCCAGTTTTGGATTACTTTAACAAAAAAAAATGCATATAGCAGAGGATAGTTTCAATCTGCCTACCGTTGGGTTATGGGCCCAGCATGCTTCCATTGCTGTACTCTGCTGCACATGTAAGTGCAAGAGATCCTGAAGCACTCACTCATCATGGGAAAGTACCAATGTGTTTCTTCGTTGGTTGATGGAAGAAACATCTTACAAAAACTCTCCAGATTATTGACTTTTTAAAGTTTTTCTAGGAAACGTTTTAGATGAATGCTTATTAGCCTTTGTCAGTATGGACTTTTGCAAAGTGTCTCTGTGGCGCAATCAGTTAGTGTGCATGGCTATTAACCAAAAGGTTGGTGGTTCAATCCCACCCAGGGACGTATTTGACCTTGTTATCAGATTTTGGTGATCTTTAAGTAGACAAGTCAAAATTTCAAACCCCCTGTTCTGGTGTAGGGTACGTGGCCTTCTCTGATGGAGTTAGATTTGATTCAGTGATTTTAGAAAAACAGCTAGGAAGCACAATTTAGCAGTGGGTTGCAGAGAAAAAGAAATATGCTGGCAAAAAAAATCCAATTGAGTGATTAAACAGCTCTTAATTTTCTGGCTTTATTTTTATGCTAACAAATTTGTTCTCTGAAAAGTGTCCACAAAGCCAAGTCTCTGATTAACACCTTTGTAAGGATGGTTTTTAACCTATTACTAAATTAAACTTGCTTCATTGGAAAGGCAGCAAGATGCATCCTCATTTCAATGTCTACTGAAATAATACAGGTTGACACCAGGAAACATTAACGCCACTGCATCCTTGCTGCTTTCTCATGTGGAAGTCTGTTTAATGTGAAAACAAGGTGATATCTAATTAGCACACAGGTAAGGAATTAAGAAAATCTTTATTTAAGGGTGAAAATGTTTCTCACAAAATCGTTGCCCCAATGCATCATTGAAATTCAAGCTGGAAAGATGATTTTAATATATCACTTGTACATTTTGTATTGCTCTTCTGGTGACAATGTAGTTTGTTTTTGTCAATTACCATTTTAATAATAGGGTAAAGAAAATTAAGTGGCTTTTTAAAAGAAAACAATACTTTCAATATACTATTAAAACAAATTAAAATGGTAAAAGTTATTGTACTTTAATGAAAAATAAAAGAGCAAAAATATCAATCCCAGTTTTGGATTACTTTAATTAACAAAAAAAATGCATATAGCAGAGGATAGTTTTAATCTGCCTACCTCTGGGTTATGGGCCCAGCATGCTTCCATTGCAGTACTCTGCTGCACATGTAAGTGCAAGAGATCCTGAAGCACTCACTCATCATGGGAAAGTACCAATGTGTTTCTTCGTTGGTGGATGGAAGAAACATCTTACAAAAACTCTCCAGATTACTGACTTTTTAAAGTTTTTCTAGGAAACGTTTTAGATGAATGCTTATTAGCCTTTGTCAGTATCCACTTTTGCAAAGTGTCTCTGTGGTGCAATCAGTTAGTGTGTTTGGCTACTAACCAAAAGGTTGGTGGTTCAATCCCACCCAGGGATGTAAGTGACCTTGTGATCAGGTTTTGGTGATCTTTAAGTGGACAAGTCAAAATTTCAAACCCCCTGTTATGATGTAGGGTACCTGGCCTTCTCTGATGTAATCAGAGTTAGATTTGATTAAGTGATTTTATAAAAAACAGCTAGGAAGCACAATTTAGCAGTGGGTTGCAGAGAAAAAAAATATGCTGGCAGAAAAATCCAATTGAGTGATTAAACAGCTCTTCATTTTCTGGCTTTATTTTTATGCTAACAAATTTGTTCTCTGAAAAGTGTCCACAAAGCCAAGTCTCTGATGAACACCTATGTAAGGATGGTTTTTCACCTATTACTAAATTAAACTTGCTTCATTGGAAAGGCAGCAAGATGCATCCTCATTTCAATGTCTACTGAAATAATACAGGTTGACACCAGGAAACATTAACGCCACTGCATCCTTGCTGCTTTCTCATGTAGAAGTCTGTTTAATGTGAAAACAAGGTGATATCTAATTAGCACACAGGTAAGGAATTAAGAAAATCTTTATTTAAGGGTGAAGATGTTTCTCACAAAATCGTTGCCCCAATGCATCATTGAAATTCAAGCTGGAAAGATGATTTTAATATATCACTTGTACATTTTGTATTGCTCTTCTGGTGACAATGTAGTTTGTTTTTGTCAATTACCATTTTAATAATAGGGTAAAGAAAATTAAGTGGATTTTTGAAAGAAAACAATACTGTCAATATACTATTAAAACAAATTAAAATGGTAAAAGTTATTGTACTTTAAGTAAACATAAAATAGCTAACATATCAATCCCAGTTTTGGATTACTTTAATTAACAAAAAAAATGCATATAGCAGAGGATAGTTTCAATCTGCCTACCTCTGGGTAATGGGCCCAGCATGCTTCCATTGCAGTACTCTGCTGCACATGTAAGTGCAAGAGATCCTGAAGCACTCACTCATCATGGGAAAGTACCAATGTGTTTCTTCGTTGGTTGATTTAAGAAAATTCTTACAAAAACTCTCCAGATTATTGACTTTTTAAAGTTTTTCTAGGAAACGTTCTAGATGAATGCTTATGAGCCTTTGTCAGGATGTACCTTTTGCAAAGTGTCTCTGTGGCGCAATCGGTTAGTGTGTCTGGCTACTAACCAAATGGTTGGTGGTTCAATCCCACCCAGGGACATAATTGACCTTGTGATCAGGTTTTGGTGATCTTTAAGTAGACAAGTCAAAATTTCAAACCCCATTTTATGGTGTAGGGTACCTGGCCTTCTCTGATGTAATCAGAGTTAGATTTGATTCAGTGATTTTATAAAAAACAGCTAGGAAGCACAATTTAGCAATGGGTTGCAGAGAAAAAAAATATGCTGGCAGAAAAATCCAATTGAGTGATTAAACAGCTCTTCATTTTCTGCCTTTATTTTTATGCTAACAAATTTGTTCTCTAAAAGTGTCCACAAAGCCAAGTCTCTGATTAACACCTTTGTAGGGATGGTTTTTCACCTATAACTAAATTAAACTTGCTTCATTGGAAAGGCAGCAAGATGCATCCTCATTTCAATGTCTACTGAAATAATACAGGTTGACACCAGGAAACATAAAACGCCACTGCATCCTTGCTGCTTTCTCATGTAGAAGTCTGTTTAATGTGAAAACAAGGTGATATCTAATTAGCACACAGGTAAGGAATTAAGAAAATCTTTATTTAAGGGTGAAGATGTTTCTCACAAAATCGTTGTTCCAATGCATCATTGAAATTCAAGCTGGAAAGATGATTTTAATATATCACTTGTACATTTTGTATTGCTCTTCTGGTGACAATGTAGTTTGTTTTTGTCAATTACCCTTTTAATAATAGGGTAAAGAAAATTAAGTGGATTTTTTAAAGAAAACTATACTGTCAATACACTATTAAAACAAATTAAAATGGTAAAAGTTATTGTACTTTAAGTAAAAATAAAAGAGCTAAAATATCAATCCCAGTGTTGGATTACTTTAATAAAAAAAAATGCATATAGCAGAGGATAGTTTTAATCTGCCTACCTCTGGGTTATGGGCCCAGCATGCTTCCATTGCAGTACTCTGCTGCACATGTAAGTGCAAGAGATCCTGAAGCACTCACTCATCATGGGAAAGTACCAATGTGTTTCTTCATTGGTTGATGGAAGAAACATCTTACAAAAACTCTCCAGATTATTGACTTTTTAAAGTTTTTCTAGGAAACGTTCTAGATGAATGCTTATTAGCCTTTGTCAGTACCCACTTTTGCAAAGTGTCTCTGTGGTGCAATCAGTTAGTGTGTTTGGCTACTAACCAAAAGGTTGGTGGTTCAATCCCACCCAGGGACATAATTGACCTTGTTATCAGATTTTGGTGATCTTTAAGTAGACAAGTCAAAATTTCAAACCCCCTCTTATGGTGTAGAGTACCTGGCCTTCTCTGATGTAATCAGAGTTAGATTTGATTCAGTGATTTTATAAAAACAGCTAGGAAGCACAATTTAGCAGTGAGTTGCAGAGAAAAAGAAATATGCTGGCAAAAAAATCCAATTGAGTGATTAAACAGCTCTTAATTTTCTGGCTTTATTTTTATGCTAACAAATTTGTTCTCTGAAAAGTGTCGACAAAGCCAAGTCTCTGATTAACACCTTTGTAGGGATGGTTTTTCACCTATTACTAAATTAAACTTGCTTCATTGGAAAGGCAGCAAGATGCATCCTCATTTCAATGTCTACTGAAATAATACGGGTTGATACCAGGAAACATTAATGCCACTGCATCCTTGCTGATTTCTCATGTGGAAGTCTGTTTAATGTGAAAACAAGGTGATATCTAATTAGCACACAGGTAAGGAATTAAGAAAATCTTTATTTAAGGGTGAAGATGTTTCTCACAAAATCGTTGCCCCAATGCATCATTGAAATTCAAGCTGGAAAGATGATTTTAATATATCACTTGTACATTTTGTACTGCTCTTCTGGTGACAATGTAGTTTGTTTTTGTCAATTACCATTTTAATAATAGGGTAAAGAAAATTAAGTGGCTTTTTAAAAGAAAACAATACTTTCAATATACTATTAAAACAAATTAAAATGGTAAAAGTTATTGTACTTTAATGAAAAATAAAAGAGCAAAAATATCAATCCCAGTTTTGGATTACTTTAATTAACAAAAAAAATGCATATAGCAGAGGATAGTTTTAATCTGCCTACCTCTGGGTTATGGGCCCAGCATGCTTCCATTGCAGTACTCTGCTGCACATGTAAGTGCAAGAGATCCTGAAGCACTCACTCATCATGGGAAAGTACCAATGTGTTTCTTCGTTGGTTGATTTAAGAAAATTCTTACAAAAACTCTCCAGATTATTGACTTTTTAAAGTTTTTCTAGGAAACGTTCTAGATGAATGCTTATTAGCCTTTGTCAGTATGTAATTTTTGCAAAGTGTCTCTGTGGCGCAATCGGTTAGTGTGTCTGGCTACTAACCAAAAGGTTGGTGGTTCAATCCCACCCAGGGACATAATTGACCTTGTGATCAGGTTTTGGTGATCTTTAAGTAGACAAGTCAAAATTTCAAACCCCATTTTATGGTGTAGGGTACCTGGCCTTCTCTGATGTAATCAGAGTTAGATTTGATTCAGTGATTTTATAAAAAACAGCTAGGAAGCACAATTTAGCAATGGATTGCAGAGAAAAAAAATATGCTGGCAGAAAAATCCAATTGAGTGATTAAACAGCTCTTCATTTTCTGGCTTTATTTTTATGCTAACAAATTTGTTCTCTAAAAGTGTCCACAAAGCCAAGTCTCTGATTAACACCTTTGTAGGGATGGTTTTTCACCTATAACTAAATTAAACTTGCTTCATTGGAAAGGCAGCAAGATGCATCCTCATTTCAATGTCTACTGAAATAATACAGGTTGACACCAGGAAACATTAACGCCACTGCATCCTTGCTGCTTTCTCATGTAGAAGTCTGTTTAATGTGAAAACAAGGTGATATCTAATTAGCACACAGGTAAGGAATTAAGAAAATCTTTATTTAAGGGTGAAGATGTTTCTCACAAAATCGTTGCCCCAATGCATCATTGAAATTCAAGCTGGAAAGATGATTTTAATATATCACTTGTACATTTTGTATTGCTCTTCTGGTGACAATGTAGTTTGTTTTTGTCAATTACCCTTTTAATAATAGGGTAAAGAAAATTAAGTGGATTTTTTTAAGAAAACTATAATGTCAATACACTATTAAAACAAATTAAAATGGTAAAAGTTATTGTACTTTAAGTAAAAATAAAAGAGCTAAAATATCAATCCCAGTTTTGGATTACTTTAATTAAAAAAAAATGCATATAGCAGAGGATAGTTTTAATCTGCCTACCTCTGGGTTATGGGCCCAGCATGCTTCCATTGCAGTACTCTGCTGCACATGTAAGTGCAAGAGATCCTGAAGCACTCACTCATCATGGGAAAGTACCAATGTGTTTCTTCGTTGGTTGATCTAAGAAACATCTTACAAAAACTCTCCAGATTATTGACTTTTTAAAGTTTTTCTAGGAAACGTTCTAGATGAATGCTTATTAGCCTTTGTCAGTATCCACTTTTGCAAAGTGTCTCTGTGGTGCAATCAGTTAGTGTGTTTGGCTACTAACCAAAAGGTTGGTGGTTCAATCCCACCCAGGGACATAATTGACCTTGTGATCAGGTTTTGGTGATCTTTAAGTAGACAAGTCAAAATTTCAAACCCCCTTTTATGTTGTAGGGTACCTGGCCTTCTCTGATGTAATCAGAGTTAGATTTGATTCAGTGATTTTATAAAAAACAGCTAGGAAGCACAATTTAGCAGTGGGTTGCAGAGAAAAAGAAATATGCTGGCAAAAAAAATCCAATTGAGTGATTAAACAGCTCTTCATTTTCTGGCTTTATTTTTATGCTAACAAATTTGTTCTCTGAAAAGTGTCCACAAAGCCAAGTCTCTGATTAACACCTTTGTAAGGATGGTTTTTAACCTATTACTAAATTAAACTTGCTTCATTGGAAAGGCAGCAAGATGCATCCTCATTTCAATGTCTACTGAAATAATACAGGTTGACACCAGGAAACATTAACGCCACTGCATCCTTGCTGCTTTCTCATGTGGAAGTCTGTTTAATGTGAAAACAAGGTGATATCTAATTAGCACACAGGTAAGGAATTAAGAAAATCTTTATTTAAGGGTGAAAATGTTTCTCACAAAATCGTTGCCCCAATGCATCATTGAAATTCAAGCTGGAAAGATGATTTTAATATATCACTTGTACATTTTGTATTGCTCTTCTGGTGACAATGTAGTTTGTTTTTGTCAATTACCATTTTAATAATAGGGTAAAGAAAATTAAGTGGATTTTTGAAAGAAAACTATACTGTCAATATACTATTAAAACAAATTAAAATGGTAAAAGTTATTGTACTTTAAGTAAAAATAAAAGAGCAAAAATATCAATCCCAGTTTTGATTACTTAAATTAACAAAAAAAAAATGCATATAGCAAAGGATAGTTTCAATCTGCCTACCTCTGGGTTATGGGCCCAGCATGCTTCCATTGCAGTACTCTGCTGCACATGTAAGTGCAAGAGATCCTGAAGCACTCACTCATCATGGGAAAGTACCAATGTGTTTCTTGGTTGGTTGATGGGAGAAACATCTTACAAAAACTCTCCAGATTATTGACTTTTTAAAGTTTTTCTAGGAAACGTTCTAGATGTATGCTTATTAGCCTTTGTCAGGATGTACTTTTTACAAAGTGTCTCTGTGGCGCAATCGGTTAGTGTGTCTGGCTACTAACCAAAAGGTTGGTGGTTCAATCCCACCCAGGGACGTAATTGACATTGTTATCAGATTTTGGTGATCTTTAAGTAGACAAGTCAAAATTTCAAACCCCCTGTTATGGTGTAGGGTACCTGGCCTTCTCTGATGTAATCAGAGTTAGATTTGATTCAGTGATTTTATAAAAACAGATAGGAAGCACAATTTAGCAGTGGGTTGCAGAGAAAAAGAAATATGCTGGCAAAAAAAATCCAATTGAGTGATTAAACAGCTCTTCATTTTCTGGCTTTATTTTTATGCTAACAAATTTGTTCTCTGAAAAGTGTCCACAAAGCCAAGTCTCTGATTAACACCTTTGTAGGGATCGTTTTTCACCTATTACTAAATTAAACTTGCTTCATTGGAAAGGCAGCAAGATGCATCCTCATTTCAATTTCTACTGAAATAATACAGGTTGACACCAGGAAACATTAACGCCACTGCATCCTTGCTGCTTTCTCATGTGGAAGTCTGTTTAATGTGAAAACAAGGTGATATCTAATTAGCACACAGGTAAGGAATTAAGAAAATCTTTATTTAAGGGTGAAGATGTTTCTCACAAAATCGTTGCCCCAATGCATCATTGAAATTCAAGCTGGAAAGATGATTTTAATATATCACTTGTACATTTTGTATTGCTCTTCTGGTGACAATGTAGTTTGTTTTTGTCAATTACCCTTTTAATAATAGGGTAAAGAAAATTAAGTGGATTTTTTAAAGAAAACTATACTGTCAATATACTATTCAAACAAATTAAAATGGTAAAAGTTATTGTACTTCAAGTAAAAATAAAAGAGCAAAAATATCAATCCCAGTTTTGATTACTTAAATTAACAAAAAAAATGCATATAGCAAAGGATAGTTTCAATCTGCCTACCTCTGGGTTATGGGCCCAGCATGCTTCCATTGCAGTACTCTGCTGCACATGTAAGTGCAAGAGATCCTGAAGCACTCACTCATCATGGGAAAGTACCAATGTGTTTCTTCATTGGTTGATGGAAGAAACATCTTACAAAAACTCTCCAGATTATTGACTCTTTAAAGATTTTCTAGGATACGTTCTAGATGTATGCTTATTAGACTTTGTCAGTATGTACTTTTTGCAAAGTGTCTCTGTGGCGCAATCGGTTAGTATGTCCGGCTACTATCAAAAAGGTTGGTGGTTCAATCCCAACCAGGGACATAATTGACCTTGTTATCAGATTTTGGTGATCTTTAAGTAGACAAGTCAAAATTTCAAACCCCCTGTTATGGTGTAGGGTACCTGGCCTTCTCTGATGTAATCAGAGTTAGATTTGATTCAGTGATTTTATAAAAACAGCTAGGAAGCACAATTTAGCAGTGGGTTGCAGAGAAAAAGAAATATGCTGGCAAAAAAAATCCAATTGAGTGATTAAACAGCTCTTCATTTTCTGGCTTTATTTTTATGCTAACAAATTTGTTCTCTGAAAAGTGTCCACAAAGCCAAGTCTCTGATTAACACCTTTGTAGGGATGGTTTGTCACCTATTACTAAATTAAACTTGCTTCATTGGAAAGGCAGCAAGATGCATCCTCATTTCAATGTCTACTGAAATAATACAGGTTGACACCAGGAAACATTAACGCCACTGTATCCTTGCTGCTTTCTCATGTGGAAGTCTGTTTAATGTGAAAACAAGGTGATATCTAATTAGCACACAGGTAAGGAATTAAGAAAATCTTTATTTAAGGGTGAAGATGTTTCTCACAAAATCGTTGCCCCAATGCATCATTGAAATTCAAGCTGGAAAGATGATTTTAATATATCACTTGTACATTTTGTATTGCTCTTCTGGTGACAATGTAGTTTGTTTTTGTCAATTACCATTTTAATAATAGGGTAAAGAAAATTAAGTGGATTTTTGAAAGAAAACAATACTGTCAATATACTATTAAAACAAATTAAAATGGTAAAAGTTATTGTACTTTAAGTAAACATAAAAGAGCCAAAATATCAATCCCAGTTTTGGATTACTTTAACAAAAAAAAATGCATATAGCAGAGGATAGTTTCAATCTGCCTACCGTTGGGTTATGGGCCCAGCATGCTTCCATTGCTGTACTCTGCTGCACATGTAAGTGCAAGAGATCCTGAAGCACTCACTCATCATGGGAAAGTACCAATGTGTTTCTTCGTTGGTTGATGGAAGAAACATCTTACAAAAACTCTCCAGATTATTGACTTTTTAAAGTTTTTCTAGGAAACGTTTTAGATGAATGCTTATTAGCCTTTGTCAGTACGGACTTTTGCAAAGTGTCTCTGTGGCGCAATCAGTTAGTGTGCATGGCTATTAACCAAAAGGTTGGTGGTTCAATCCCACCCAGGGACGTATTTGACCTTGTTATCAGATTTTGGTGATCTTTAAGTAGACAAGTCAAAATTTCAAACCCCCTGTTCTGGTGTAGGGTACGTGGCCTTCTCTGATGGAGTTAGATTTGATTCAGTGATTTTAGAAAAACAGCTAGGAAGCACAATTTAGCAGTGGGTTGCAGAGAAAAAGAAATATGCTGGCAAAAAAAATCCAATTGAGTGATTAAACAGCTCTTAATTTTCTGGCTTTATTTTTATGCTAACAAATTTGTTCTCTGAAAAGTGTCCACAAAGCCAAGTCTCTGATTAACACCTTTGTAAGGATGGTTTTTAACCTATTACTAAATTAAACTTGCTTCATTGGAAAGGCAGCAAGATGCATCCTCATTTCAATGTCTACTGAAATAATACAGGTTGACACCAGGAAACATTAACGCCACTGCATCCTTGCTGCTTTCTCATGTGGAAGTCTGTTTAATGTGAAAACAAGGTGATATCTAATTAGCACACAGGTAAGGAATTAAGAAAATCTTTATTTAAGGGTGAAAATGTTTCTCACAAAATCGTTGCCCCAATGCATCATTGAAATTCAAGCTGGAAAGATGATTTTAATATATCACTTGTACATTTTGTATTGCTCTTCTGGTGACAATGTAGTTTGTTTTTGTCAATTACCATTTTAATAATAGGGTAAAAAAAATTAAGTGGATTTTTGAAAGAAAACAATACTGTCAATATACTATTAAAACAAATTAAAATGGTAAAAGTTATTGTACTGTAAGTAAAAATAAAAGAGCCAACATATCAATCCCAGTTTTGGATTACTTTAATTAACAAAAAAAAATGCATATAGCAGAGGATAGTTTCAATCTGCCTACCGTTGGGTTATGGGCCCAGCATGCTTCCATTGCTGTACTCTGCTGCACATGTAAGTGCAAGAGATCCTGAAGCACTCACTCATCATGGGAAAGTACCAATGTGTTTCTTCGTTGGTTGATGGAAGAAACATCTTACAAAAACTCTCCAGATTATTGACTTTTTAAAGTTTTTCTAGGAAACGTTTTAGATGAATGCTTATTAGCCTTTGTCAGTATGGACTTTTGCAAAGTGTCTCTGTGGCGCAATCAGTTAGTGTGCATGGCTATTAACCAAAAGGTTGGTGGTTCAATCCCACCCAGGGACGTATTTGACCTTGTTATCAGATTTTGGTGATCTTTAAGTAGACAAGTCAAAATTTCAAACCCCCTGTTCTGGTGTAGGGTACGTGGCCTTCTCTGATGGAGTTAGATTTGATTCAGTGATTTTAGAAAAACAGCTAGGAAGCACAATTTAGCAGTGGGTTGCAGAGAAAAAGAAATATGCTGGCAAAAAAAATCCAATTGAGTGATTAAACAGCTCTTAATTTTCTGGCTTTATTTTTATGCTAACAAATTTGTTCTCTGAAAAGTGTCCACAAAGCCAAGTCTCTGATTAACACCTTTGTAAGGATGGTTTTTAACCTATTACTAAATTAAACTTGCTTCATTGGAAAGGCAGCAAGATGCATCCTCATTTCAATGTCTACTGAAATAATACAGGTTGACACCAGGAAACATTAACGCCACTGCATCCTTGCTGCTTTCTCATGTGGAAGTCTGTTTAATGTGAAAACAAGGTGATATCTAATTAGCACACAGGTAAGGAATTAAGAAAATCTTTATTTAAGGGTGAAAATGTTTCTCACAAAATCGTTGCCCCAATGCATCATTGAAATTCAAGCTGGAAAGATGATTTTAATATATCACTTGTACATTTTGTATTGCTCTTCTGGTGACAATGTAGTTTGTTTTTGTCAATTACCATTTTAATAATAGGGTAAAAAAAATTAAGTGGATTTTTGAAAGAAAACAATACTGTCAATATACTATTAAAACAAATTAAAATGGTAAAAGTTATTGTACTTTAAGTAAAAATAAAAGAGCAAAAATATCAATCCCAGTTTTGATTACTTAAATTAACAAAAAAAATGCATATAGCAAAGGATAGTTTCAATCTGCCTACCTCTGGGTTATGGGCCCAGCATGCTTCCATTGCAGTACTCTGCTGCACATGTAAGTGCAAGAGATCCTGAAGCACTCACTCATCATGGGAAAGTACCAATGTGTTTCTTGGTTGGTTGATGGGAGAAACATCTTACAAAAACTCTCCAGATTATTGACTTTTTAAAGTTTTTCTAGGAAACGTTCTAGATGTATGCTTATTAGCCTTTGTCAGGATGTACTTTTTACAAAGTGTCTCTGTGGCGCAATCGGTTAGTGTGTCTGGCTACTAACCAAAAGGTTGGTGGTTCAATCCCACCCAGGGACGTAATTGACATTGTTATCAGATTTTGGTGATCTTTAAGTAGACAAGTCAAAATTTCAAACCCCCTGTTATGGTGTAGGGTACCTGGCCTTCTCTGATGTAATCAGAGTTAGATTTGATTCAGTGATTTTATAAAAACAGATAGGAAGCACAATTTAGCAGTGGGTTGCAGAGAAAAAGAAATATGTTGGCAAAAAAAATCCAATTGAGTGATTAAACAGCTCTTCATTTTCTGGCTTTATTTTTATGCTAACAAATTTGTTCTCTGAAAAGTGTCCACAAAGCCAAGTCTCTGATTAACACCTTTGTAGGGATCGTTTTTCACCTATTACTAAATTAAACTTGCTTCATTGGAAAGGCAGCAAGATGCATCCTCATTTCAATTTCTACTGAAATAATACAGGTTGACACCAGGAAACATTAACGCCACTGCATCCTTGCTGCTTTCTCATGTGGAAGTCTGTTTAATGTGAAAACAAGGTGATATCTAATTAGCACACAGGTAAGGAATTAAGAAAATCTTTATTTAAGGGTGAAGATGTTTCTCACAAAATCGTTGCCCCAATGCATCATTGAAATTCAAGCTGGAAAGATGATTTTAATATATCACTTGTACATTTTGTATTGCTCTTCTGGTGACAATGTAGTTTGTTTTTGTCAATTACCCTTTTAATAATAGGGTAAAGAAAATTAAGTGGATTTTTTAAAGAAAACTATACTGTCAATATACTATTCAAACAAATTAAAATGGTAAAAGTTATTGTACTTCAAGTAAAAATAAAAGAGCAAAAATATCAATCCCAGTTTTGATTACTTAAATTAACAAAAAAAATGCATATAGCAAAGGATAGTTTCAATCTGCCTACCTCTGGGTTATGGGCCCAGCATGCTTCCATTGCAGTACTCTGCTGCACATGTACGTGCAAGAGATCCTGAAGCACTCACTCATCATGGGAAAGTACCAATGTGTTTCTTCATTGGTTGATGGAAGAAACATCTTACAAAAACTCTCCAGATTATTGACTCTTTAAAGATTTTCTAGGATACGTTCTAGATGTATGCTTATTAGACTTTGTCAGTATGTACTTTTTGCAAAGTGTCTCTGTGGCGCAATCGGTTAGTATGTCCGGCTACTATCAAAAAGGTTGGTGGTTCAATCCCAACCAGGGACATAATTGACCTTGTTATCAGATTTTGGTGATCTTTAAGTAGACAAGTCAAAATTTCAAACCCCCTGTTATGGTGTAGGGTACCTGGCCTTCTCTGATGTAATCAGAGTTAGATTTGATTCAGTGATTTTATAAAAACAGCTAGGAAGCACAATTTAGCAGTGGGTTGCAGAGAAAAAGAAATATGCTGGCAAAAAAAATCCAATTGAGTGATTAAACAGCTCTTCATTTTCTGGCTTTATTTTTATGCTAACAAATTTGTTCTTTGAAAAGTGTCCACAAAGCCAAGTCTCTGATTAACACCTTTGTAGGGATGGTTTTTCACCTATTACTAAATTAAACTTGCTTCATTGGAAAGGCAGCAAGATGCATCCTCATTTCAATGTCTACTGAAATAATACAGGTTGACACCAGGAAACATTAACGCCACTGTATCCTTGCTGCTTTCTCATGTGGAAGTCTGTTTAATGTGAAAACAAGGTGATATCTAATTAGCACACAGGTAAGGAATTAAGAAAATCTTTATTTAAGGGTGAAGATGTTTCTCACAAAATCGTTGCCCCAATGCATCATTGAAATTCAAGCTGGAAAGATGATTTTAATATATCACTTGTACATTTTGTATTGCTCTTCTGGTGACAATGTAGTTTGTTTTTGTCAATTACCATTTTAATAATAGGGTAAAGAAAATTAAGTGGATTTTTGAAAGAAAACAATACTGTCAATATACTATTAAAACAAATTAAAATGGTAAAAGTTATTGTACTTTAAGTAAAAATAAAAGAGCCAAAATATCAATCCCAGTTTTGGATTACTTTAACAAAAAAAAATGCATATAGCAGAGGATAGTTTCAATCTGCCTACCGTTGGGTTATGGGCCCAGCATGCTTCCATTGCTGTACTCTGCTGCACATGTAAGTGCAAGAGATCCTGAAGCACTCACTCATCATGGGAAAGTACCAATGTGTTTCTTCGTTGGTTGATGGAAGAAACATCTTACAAAAACTCTCCAGATTATTGACTTTTTAAAGTTTTTCTAGGAAACGTTTTAGATGAATGCTTATTAGCCTTTGTCAGTATGGACTTTTGCAAAGTGTCTCTGTGGCGCAATCAGTTAGTGTGCATGGCTATTAACCAAAAGGTTGGTGGTTCAATCCCACCCAGGGACGTATTTGACCTTGTTATCAGATTTTGGTGATCTTTAAGTAGACAAGTCAAAATTTCAAACCCCCTGTTCTGGTGTAGGGTACGTGGCCTTCTCTGATGGAGTTAGATTTGATTCAGTGATTTTAGAAAAACAGCTAGGAAGCACAATTTAGCAGTGGGTTGCAGAGAAAAAGAAATATGCTGGCAAAAAAAATCCAATTGAGTGATTAAACAGCTCTTAATTTTCTGGCTTTATTTTTATGCTAACAAATTTGTTCTCTGAAAAGTGTCCACAAAGCCAAGTCTCTGATTAACACCTTTGTAAGGATGGTTTTTAACCTATTACTAAATTAAACTTGCTTCATTGGAAAGGCAGCAAGATGCATCCTCATTTCAATGTCTACTGAAATAATACAGGTTGACACCAGGAAACATTAACGCCACTGCATCCTTGCTGCTTTCTCATGTGGAAGTCTGTTTAATGTGAAAACAAGGTGATATCTAATTAGCACACAGGTAAGGAATTAAGAAAATCTTTATTTAAGGGTGAAAATGTTTCTCACAAAATCGTTGCCCCAATGCATCATTGAAATTCAAGCTGGAAAGATGATTTTAATATATCACTTGTACATTTTGTATTGCTCTTCTGGTGACAATGTAGTTTGTTTTTGTCAATTACCATTTTAATAATAGGGTAAAAAAAATTAAGTGGATTTTTGAAAGAAAACAATACTGTCAATATACTATTAAAACAAATTAAAATGGTAAAAGTTATTGTACTGTAAGTAAAAATAAAAGAGCCAACATATCAATCCCAGTTTTGGATTACTTTAATTAACAAAAAAAAATGCATATAGCAGAGGATAGTTTCAATCTGCCTACCTCTGGGTTATGTGCCCAGCATGCTTCCATTGCTGTACTCTGCTGCACATGTAAGTGCAATAGATCCTGAAGCACTCACTCATCCTGGGAAAGTACCAATGTGTTTCTTCGTTGGTTGATGGATGAAACATCTTACAAAAACTCTCCAGATTATTGACATTTTAAAGTTTTTCTAGGAAACGTTTTAGATGAATGCTTATTAGCCTTTGTCAGTATGTACTTTTGCAAAGTGTCTCTGTGGCGCAATCAGTTAATGTGTATAGCTACTAACCAAAAGGTTGGTGGGTCAATCCCACCCAGGGACGTAATTGACCTTGTTATCAGATTTTGGTGATCTTTAAGTAGACAAGTCAAAATTTCAAACCCCCTCTTATGGTGTAGGGTACCTGGCCTTCTCTGATGTAATCAGAGTTAGATTTGATTCAGTGATTTTATAACAACAGCTAGGAAGCACAATTTAGCAGTGGGTTGCAGAGAAAAAGAAATATGCTGGCAAAAAAATCCAATTGAGTGATTAAACAGCTCTTCATTTTCTGGCTTTATTTTTATGCTAACAAATTTGTTCTCTGAAAAGTGTCCACAAAGCCAAGTCTCTGATTAACACCTTTGTAAGGATGGTTTTTCACCTATTACTAAATTAAACTTGCTTCATTGGAAAGGCAGCAAGATGCATCCTCATTTCAATGTCTACTGAAATAATACAGGTTGACACCAGGAAACATTAACGCCACTGCATCCTTGCTGCTTTCTCATGTGGAAGTCTGTTTAATGTGAAAACAAGGTGATATCTAATTAGCACACAGGTAAGGAATTAAGAAAATCTTTATTTAATGGTGAAAATGTTTCTCACAAAATCGTTGCCCCAATGCATCATTGAAATTCAAGCTGGAAAGATGATTTTAATTTATCACTTATAGATTTTGTATTGCTCTTCTGGTGACAATGTAGTTTGTTTTTGTCAATTACCATTTTAATAATAGGGTAAAGAAAATTAAGTGGATTTTTAAAAGAAAACAATACTTTCAATATACTATTAAAACAAATTAAAATAGTAAAAGTTATTGTACTTTAATGAAAAATAAAAGAGCTAAAATATCAATCCCAGTTTTGGATTACTTTAATTAAAAAAAAATACATATAGCAGAGGATAGTTTTAATCTGCCTACCTCTGGGTTATGGGCCCAGCATGCTTCCATTGCAGTACTCTGCTGCACATGTAAGTGCAAGCGATCCTGAAGCACTCACTCATCATGGGAAAGTACCAATGTGTTTCTTCGTTGGTTGATCTAAGAAACATCTTACAAAAACTCTCCAGATTATTGACTTTTTAAAGTTTTTCTAGGAAACGTTCTAGATGAATGCTTATTAGCCTTTGTCAGTATCCACTTTTGCAAAGTGTCTCTGTGGTGCAATCAGTTAGTGTGTTTGGCTACTAACCAAAAGGTTGGTGGTTCAATCCCACCCAGGGATGTAAGTGACCTTGTGGTCAGGTTTTGGTGATCTTTAAGTGGACAAGTCAAAATTTCAAACCCCCTCTTATGATGTAGGGTACCTGGCCTTCTCTGATGTAATCAGAGTTAGATTTGATTAAGTGATTTTATAAAAAACAGCTAGGAAGCACAATTTAGCAGTGGGTTGCAAAGAAAAAAAATATGCTGGCAGAAAAATCCAATTGAGTGATTAAACAGCTCTTCATTTTCTGGCTTTATTTTTATGCTAACAAATTTGTTCTCTGAAAAGTGTCCACAAAGCCAAGTCTCTGATGAACACCTTTGTAAGGATGGTTTTTCACCTATTACTAAATTAAACTTGCTTCATTGGAAAGGCAGCAAGATGCATCCTCATTTCAATGTCTACTGAAATAATACAGGTTGACACCAGGAAACATTAACGCCAATGCATCCTTGCTGCTTTCTCATGTGGAAGTCTGTTTAATGTGAAAACAAGGTGATATCTAATTAGCACACAGGTAAGGAATTAAGAAAATCTTTATTTAAGGGTGAAGATGTTTCTCACAAAATCGTTGCCCCAATGCATCATTGAAATTCAAGCTGGAAAGATGATTTTAATATATCACTTGTACATTTTGTATTGCTCTTCTGGTGACAATGTAGTTTGTTTTTGTCAATTACCATTTTAATAATAGGGTAAAAAAAATTAAGTGGATTTTTGAAAGAAAACAATACTGTCAATATACTATTAAAACAAATTAAAATGGTAAAAGTTATTGTACTTTAAGTAAAAATAAAAGAGCAAAAATATCAATCCCAGTTTTGATTACTTAAATTAACAAAAAAAATGCATATAGCAAAGGATAGTTTCAATCTGCCTACCTCTGGGTTATGGGCCCAGCATGCTTCCATTGCAGTACTCTGCTGCACATGTAAGTGCAAGAGATCCTGAAGCACTCACTCATCATGGGAAAGTACCAATGTGTTTCTTGGTTGGTTGATGGGAGAAACATCTTACAAAAACTCTCCAGATTATTGACTTTTTAAAGTTTTTCTAGGAAACGTTCTAGATGTATGCTTATTAGCCTTTGTCAGGATGTACTTTTTACAAAGTGTCTCTGTGGCGCAATCGGTTAGTGTGTCTGGCTACTAACCAAAAGGTTGGTGGTTCAATCCCACCCAGGGACGTAATTGACATTGTTATCAGATTTTGGTGATCTTTAAGTAGACAAGTCAAAATTTCAAACCCCCTGTTATGGTGTAGGGTACCTGGCCTTCTCTGATGTAATCAGAGTTAGATTTGATTCAGTGATTTTATAAAAACAGATAGGAAGCACAATTTAGCAGTGGGTTGCAGAGAAAAAGAAATATGCTGGCAAAAAAAATCCAATTGAGTGATTAAACAGCTCTTCATTTTCTGGCTTTATTTTTATGCTAACAAATTTGTTCTCTGAAAAGTGTCCACAAAGCCAAGTCTCTGATTAACACCTTTGTAGGGATCGTTTTTCACCTATTACTAAATTAAACTTGCTTCATTGGAAAGGCAGCAAGATGCATCCTCATTTCAATTTCTACTGAAATAATACAGGTTGACACCAGGAAACATTAACGCCACTGCATCCTTGCTGCTTTCTCATGTGGAAGTCTGTTTAATGTGAAAACAAGGTGATATCTAATTAGCACACAGGTAAGGAATTAAGAAAATCTTTATTTAAGGGTGAAGATGTTTCTCACAAAATCGTTGCCCCAATGCATCATTGAAATTCAAGCTGGAAAGATGATTTTAATATATCACTTGTACATTTTGTATTGCTCTTCTGGTGACAATGTAGTTTGTTTTTGTCAATTACCCTTTTAATAATAGGGTAAAGAAAATTAAGTGGATTTTTTAAAGAAAACTATACTGTCAATATACTATTCAAACAAATTAAAATGGTAAAAGTTATTGTACTTCAAGTAAAAATAAAAGAGCAAAAATATCAATCCCAGTTTTGATTACTTAAATTAACAAAAAAAATGCATATAGCAAAGGATAGTTTCAATCTGCCTACCTCTGGGTTATGGGCCCAGCATGCTTCCATTGCAGTACTCTGCTGCACATGTACGTGCAAGAGATCCTGAAGCACTCACTCATCATGGGAAAGTACCAATGTGTTTCTTCATTGGTTGATGGAAGAAACATCTTACAAAAACTCTCCAGATTATTGACTCTTTAAAGATTTTCTAGGATACGTTCTAGATGTATGCTTATTAGACTTTGTCAGTATGTACTTTTTGCAAAGTGTCTCTGTGGCGCAATCGGTTAGTATGTCCGGCTACTATCAAAAAGGTTGGTGGTTCAATCCCAACCAGGGACATAATTGACCTTGTTATCAGATTTTGGTGATCTTTAAGTAGACAAGTCAAAATTTCAAACCCCCTGTTATGGTGTAGGGTACCTGGCCTTCTCTGATGTAATCAGAGTTAGATTTGATTCAGTGATTTTATAAAAACAGCTAGGAAGCACAATTTAGCAGTGGGTTGCAGAGAAAAAGAAATATGCTGGCAAAAAAAATCCAATTGAGTGATTAAACAGCTCTTCATTTTCTGGCTTTATTTTTATGCTAACAAATTTGTTCTTTGAAAAGTGTCCACAAAGCCAAGTCTCTGATTAACACCTTTGTAGGGATGGTTTTTCACCTATTACTAAATTAAACTTGCTTCATTGGAAAGGCAGCAAGATGCATCCTCATTTCAATGTCTACTGAAATAATACAGGTTGACACCAGGAAACATTAACGCCACTGTATCCTTGCTGCTTTCTCATGTGGAAGTCTGTTTAATGTGAAAACAAGGTGATATCTAATTAGCACACAGGTAAGGAATTAAGAAAATCTTTATTTAAGGGTGAAGATGTTTCTCACAAAATCGTTGCCCCAATGCATCATTGAAATTCAAGCTGGAAAGATGATTTTAATATATCACTTGTACATTTTGTATTGCTCTTCTGGTGACAATGTAGTTTGTTTTTGTCAATTACCATTTTAATAATAGGGTAAAGAAAATTAAGTGGATTTTTGAAAGAAAACAATACTGTCAATATACTATTAAAACAAATTAAAATGGTAAAAGTTATTGTACTTTAAGTAAAAATAAAAGAGCCAAAATATCAATCCCAGTTTTGGATTACTTTAACAAAAAAAAATGCATATAGCAGAGGATAGTTTCAATCTGCCTACCGTTGGGTTATGGGCCCAGCATGCTTCCATTGCTGTACTCTGCTGCACATGTAAGTGCAAGAGATCCTGAAGCACTCACTCATCATGGGAAAGTACCAATGTGTTTCTTCGTTGGTTGATGGAAGAAACATCTTACAAAAACTCTCCAGATTATTGACTTTTTAAAGTTTTTCTAGGAAACGTTTTAGATGAATGCTTATTAGCCTTTGTCAGTATGGACTTTTGCAAAGTGTCTCTGTGGCGCAATCAGTTAGTGTGCATGGCTATTAACCAAAAGGTTGGTGGTTCAATCCCACCCAGGGACGTATTTGACCTTGTTATCAGATTTTGGTGATCTTTAAGTAGACAAGTCAAAATTTCAAACCCCCTGTTCTGGTGTAGGGTACGTGGCCTTCTCTGATGGAGTTAGATTTGATTCAGTGATTTTAGAAAAACAGCTAGGAAGCACAATTTAGCAGTGGGTTGCAGAGAAAAAGAAATATGCTGGCAAAAAAAATCCAATTGAGTGATTAAACAGCTCTTAATTTTCTGGCTTTATTTTTATGCTAACAAATTTGTTCTCTGAAAAGTGTCCACAAAGCCAAGTCTCTGATTAACACCTTTGTAAGGATGGTTTTTAACCTATTACTAAATTAAACTTGCTTCATTGGAAAGGCAGCAAGATGCATCCTCATTTCAATGTCTACTGAAATAATACAGGTTGACACCAGGAAACATTAACGCCACTGCATCCTTGCTGCTTTCTCATGTGGAAGTCTGTTTAATGTGAAAACAAGGTGATATCTAATTAGCACACAGGTAAGGAATTAAGAAAATCTTTATTTAAGGGTGAAAATGTTTCTCACAAAATCGTTGCCCCAATGCATCATTGAAATTCAAGCTGGAAAGATGATTTTAATATATCACTTGTACATTTTGTATTGCTCTTCTGGTGACAATGTAGTTTGTTTTTGTCAATTACCATTTTAATAATAGGGTAAAAAAAATTAAGTGGATTTTTGAAAGAAAACAATACTGTCAATATACTATTAAAACAAATTAAAATGGTAAAAGTTATTGTACTGTAAGTAAAAATAAAAGAGCCAACATATCAATCCCAGTTTTGGATTACTTTAATTAACAAAAAAAAAATGCATATAGCAGAGGATAGTTTCAATCTGCCTACCTCTGGGTTATGTGCCCAGCATGCTTCCATTGCTGTACTCTGCTGCACATGTAAGTGCAATAGATCCTGAAGCACTCACTCATCCTGGGAAAGTACCAATGTGTTTCTTCGTTGGTTGATGGAAGAAACATCTTACAAAAACTCTCCAGATTATTGACTTTTTAAAGTTTTTCTAGGAAACGTTTTAGATGAATGCTTATTAGCCTTTGTCAGTATGTACTTTTGCAAAGTGTCTCTGTGGCGCAATCAGTTAATGTGTATAGCTACTAACCAAAAGGTTGGTGGGTCAATCCCACCCAGGGACGTAATTGACCTTGTTATCAGATTTTGGTGATCTTTAAGTAGACAAGTCAAAATTTCAAACCCCCTCTTATGGTGTAGGGTACCTGGCCTTCTCTGATGTAATCAGAGTTAGATTTGATTCAGTGATTTTATAACAACAGCTAGGAAGCACAATTTAGCAGTGGGTTGCAGAGAAAAAGAAATATGCTGGCAAAAAAATCCAATTGAGTGATTAAACAGCTCTTCATTTTCTGGCTTTATTTTTATGCTAACAAATTTGTTCTCTGAAAAGTGTCCACAAAGCCAAGTCTCTGATTAACACCTTTGTAAGGATGGTTTTTCACCTATTACTAAATTAAACTTGCTTCATTGGAAAGGCAGCAAGATGCATCCTCATTTCAATGTCTACTGAAATAATACAGGTTGACACCAGGAAACATTAACGCCACTGCATCCTTGCTGCTTTCTCATGTGGAAGTCTGTTTAATGTGAAAACAAGGTGATATCTAATTAGCACACAGGTAAGGAATTAAGAAAATCTTTATTTAATGGTGAAAATGTTTCTCACAAAATCGTTGCCCCAATGCATCATTGAAATTCAAGCTGGAAAGATGATTTTAATTTATCACTTGTACATTTTGTATTGCTCTTCTGGTGACAATGTAGTTTGTTTTTGTCAATTACCATTTTAATAATAGGGTAAAGAAAATTAAGTGGATTTTTAAAAGAAAACAATACTTTCAATATACTATTAAAACAAATTAAAATAGTAAAAGTTATTGTACTTTAATGAAAAATAAAAGAGCTAAAATATCAATCCCAGTTTTGGATTACTTTAATTAAAAAAAAATACATATAGCAGAGGATAGTTTTAATCTGCCTACCTCTGGGTTATGGGCCCAGCATGCTTCCATTGCAGTACTCTGCTGCACATGTAAGTGCAAGCGATCCTGAAGCACTCACTCATCATGGGAAAGTACCAATGTGTTTCTTCGTTGGTTGATCTAAGAAACATCTTACAAAAACTCTCCAGATTATTGACTTTTTAAAGTTTTTCTAGGAAACGTTCTAGATGAATGCTTATTAGCCTTTGTCAGTATCCACTTTTGCAAAGTGTCTCTGTGGTGCAATCAGTTAGTGTGTTTGGCTACTAACCAAAAGGTTGGTGGTTCAATCCCACCCAGGGATGTAAGTGACCTTGTGGTCAGGTTTTGGTGATCTTTAAGTGGACAAGTCAAAATTTCAAACCCCCTCTTATGATGTAGGGTACCTGGCCTTCTCTGATGTAATCAGAGTTAGATTTGATTCAGTGATTTTATAAAAAACAGCTAGGAAGCACAATTTAGCAGTGGGTTGCAGAGAAAAAGAAATATGCTGGCAAAAAAAATCCAATTGAGTGATTAAACAGCTCTTCATTTTCTGGCTTTATTTTTATGCTAACAAATTTGTTCTCTGAAAAGTGTCCACAAAGCCAAGTCTCTGATTAACACCTTTGTAAGGATGGTTTTTAACCTATTACTAAATTAAACTTGCTTCATTGGAAAGGCAGCAAGATGCATCCTCATTTCAATGTCTACTGAAATAATACAGGTTGACACCAGGAAACATTAACGCCACTGCATCCTTGCTGCTTTCTCATGTGGAAGTCTGTTTAATGTGAAAACAAGGTGATATCTAATTAGCACACAGGTAAGGAATTAAGAAAATCTTTATTTAAGGGTGAAAATGTTTCTCACAAAATCGTTGCCCCAATGCATCATTGAAATTCAAGCTGGAAAGATGATTTTAATATATCACTTGTACATTTTGTATTGCTCTTCTGGTGACAATGTAGTTTGTTTTTGTAAATTACCATTTTAATAATAGGGTAAAGAAAATTAAGTGGATTTTTGAAAGAAAACTATACTGTCAATATACTATTAAAACAAATTAAAATGGTAAAAGTTATTGTACTTTAAGTAAAAATAAAAGAGCAAAAATATCAATCCCAGTTTTGATTACTTAAATTAACAAAAAAAAAATGCATATAGCAAAGGATAGTTTCAATCTGCCTACCTCTGGGTTATGGGCCCAGCATGCTTCCATTGCAGTACTCTGCTGCACATGTAAGTGCAAGAGATCCTGAAGCACTCACTCATCATGGGAAAGTACCAATGTGTTTCTTCGTTGGTTGATCTAAGAAACATCTTACAAAAACTCTCCAGATTATTGACTTTTTAAAGTTTTTCTAGGAAACGTTCTAGATGTATGCTTATTAGCCTTTGTCAGTATGTACTTTTTACAAAGTGTCTCTGAGGCGCAATCGGTTAGTGTGTCTGGCTACTAACCAAAAGGTTGGTGGTTCAATCCCACCCAGGGACGTAATTGACCTTGTTATCAGATTTTGGTGATCTTTAAGTAGACAAGTCAAAATTTCAAACCCCCTGTTATGGTGTAGGGTACCTGGCCTTCTCTGATGTAATCAGAGTTAGATTTGATTCAGTGATTTTATAAAAACAGATAGGAAGCACAATTAAGCAGTGGGTTGCAGAGAAAAAGAAATATGCTGGCAAAAAAAATCCAATTGAGTGATTAAACAGCTCTTCATTTTCTGGCTTTATATTTATGCTAACAAATTTGTTCTCTGAAAAGTGTCCACAAAGCCAAGTCTCTGATTAACACCTTTGTAAGGATGGTTTTTAACCTATTACTAAATTAAACTTGCTTCATTGGAAAGGCAGCAAGATGCATCCTCATTTCAATGTCTACTGAAATAATACAGGTTGACACCAGGAAACATTAACGCCACTGCATCCTTGCTGCTTTCTCATGTGGAAGTCTGTTTAATGTGAAAACAAGGTGATATCTAATTAGCACACAGGTAAGGAATTAAGAAAATCTTTATTTAAGGGTGAAAATGTTTCTCACAAAATCGTTGCCCCAATGCATCATTGAAATTCAAGCTGGAAAGATGATTTTAATATATCACTTGTACATTTTGTATTGCTCTTCTGGTGACAATGTAGTTTGTTTTTGTAAATTACCATTTTAATAATAGGGTAAAGAAAATTAAGTGGATTTTTGAAAGAAAACAATACTGTCAATATACTATTAAAACAAATTAAAATGGTAAAAGTTATTGTACTGTAAGTAAAAATAAAAGAGCCAACATATCAATCCCAGTTTTGGATTACTTTAATTAAAAAAAAAAAATGCATATAGCAGAGGATAGTTTCAATCTGCCTACCTCTGGGTTATGTGCCCAGCATGCTTCCATTGCTGTACTCTGCTGCACATGTAAGTGCAATAGATCCTGAAGCACTCACTCATCCTGGGAAAGTACCAATGTGTTTCTTCGTTGGTTGATGGAAGAAACATCTTACAAAAACTCTCCAGATTATTGACTTTTTAAAGTTTTTCTAGGAAACGTTTTAGATGAATGCTTATTAGCCTTTGTCAGTATGTACTTTTGCAAAGTGTCTCTGTGGCGCAATCAGTTAGTGTGTATGGCTATTAACCAAAAGGTTGGTGGTTCAATCCCACCCAGGGATGTAATTGACCTTGTTATCAGATTTTGGTGATCTTTAAGTAGACAAGTCAAAATTTCAAACCCCCTCTTATGGTGTAGGGTACCTGGCCTTCTCTGATGTAATCAGAGTTAGATTTGATTCAGTGATTTTATAAAAACAGCTAGGAAGCACAATTTAGCAGTGGGTTGCAGAGAAAAAGAAATATGCTGGCAAAAAAATCCAATTGAGTGATTAAACAGCTCTTCATTTTCTGGCTTTATTTTTATGCTAACAAATTTGTTCTCTGAAAAGTGTCCACAAAGCCAAGTCTCTGATTAACACCTTTGTAAGGATGGTTTTTCACCTATTACTAAATTAAACTTGCTTCATTGGAAAGGCAGCAAGATGCATCCTCATTTCAATGTCTACTGAAATAATACAGGTTGACACCAGGAAACATTAACGCCACTGCATCCTTGCTGCTTTCTCATGTGGAAGTCTGTTTAATGTGAAAACAAGGTGATATCTAATTAGTACACAGGTAAGGAATTAAGAAAATCTTTATTTAAGGGTGAAAATGTTTCTCACAAAATCGTTGCCCCAATGCATCATTGAAATTCAAGCTGGAAAGATGATTTTAATATATCACTTGTACATTTTGTATTGCTCTTCTGGTGACAATGTAGTTTGTTTTTGTCAATTACCATTTTAATAATAGGGTAAAGAAAATTAAGTGGATTTTTAAAAGAAAACAATACTTTCAATATACTATTAAAACAAATTAAAATAGTAAAAGTTATTGTACTTTAATGAAAAATAAAAGAGCAAAAATATCAATCCCAGTTTTGATTACTTAAATTAACAAAAAAAATGCATATAGCAAAGGATAGTTTCAATCTGCCTACCTCTGGGTTATGGGCCCAGCATGCTTCCATTGCAGTACTCTGCTGCACATGTAAGTGCAAGAGATCCTGAAGCACTCACTCATCATGGGAAAGTACCAATGTGTTTCTTCGTTGGTGGATGGAAGAAACATCTTACAAAAACTCTCCAGATTATTGACTTTTTAAAGTTTTTCTAGGAAACGTTTTAGATGAATGCTTATTAGCCTTTGTCAGTATGTACTTTTGAAAAGTGTCTCTGTGGTGCAATCAGTTAGTGTGTATGGCTATAAACCAAAAGGTTGGTGGTTCAATCCCACCCAGGGACGTAATTGACCTTGTTATCAGATTTTGGTGATCTTTAAGTAGACAAGTCAAAATTTCAAACCCCCTCTTATGGTGTAGGGTACCTGGCCTTCTCTGATGTAATCAGAGTTAGATTTGATTCAGTGATTTTATAAAAACAGCTAGGAAGCACAATTTAGCAGTGGGTTGCAGAGAAAAAGAAATATGCTGGCAAAAAAATCCAATTGAGTGATTAAACAGCTCTTAATTTTCTGGCTTTATTTTTATGCTAACAAATTTGTTCTTTGAAAAGTGTCCACAAAGCCAAGTCTCTGATTAACACCTTTGTAGGGATGGTTTTTCACCTATTACTAAATTAAATTTGCTTCATTGGAAAGGCAGCAAGATGCATCCTCATTTCAATGTCTACTGAAATAATACGGGTTGACACAAGGAAACATTAACGCCACTGCATCCTTGCTGCTTTCTCATGTGGAAGTCTGTTTAATGTGAAAACAAGGTGATATCTAATTAGCACACAGGTAAGGAATTAAGAAAATCTTTATTTAAGGGTGAAGATGTTTCTCACAAAATCGTTGCCCCAATGCATCATTGAAATTCAAGCTGGAAAGATGATTTTAATATATCACTTGTACATTTTGTATTGCTCTTCTGGTGACAATGTAGTTTGTTTTTGTCAATTACCCTTTTAATAATAGGGTAAAGAAAATTAAGTGGATTTTTTAAAGAAAACTATACTGTCAATATACTATTAAAACAAATTAAAATGGTAAAAGTTATTGTACTTTAAGTAAAAATAAAAGAGCAAAAATATCAATCCCAGTTTTGATTTCTTAAATTAACAAAAAAAAATGCATATAGCAAAGGATAGTTTCAATCTGCCTACCTCTGGGTTATGGGCCCAGCATGCTTCCATTGCAGTACTCTGCTGCACATGTAAGTGCAAGAGATCCTGAAGCACTCAGTCATCATGGGAAAGTACCAATGTGTTTCTTCGTTGGTTGATGGAAGAAACATCTTACAAAAACTCTCCAGATTATTGACTTTTTAAAGTTTTTCTAGGAAACGTTTTAGATGAATGCTTATTAGCCTTTGTCAGTATGGACTTTTGCAAAGTGTCTCTGTGGCGCAATCAGTTAGTGTGCACGGCTATTAACCAAAAGGTTGGTGGTTCAATCCCACCCAGGGATGTATTTGACCTTGTTATCAGATTTTGGTGATCTTTAAGTAGACAAGTCAAAATTTCAAACCCCCTCTTATGGTGTAGGGTACCTGGCCTTCTCTGATGTAATCAGAGTTAGATTTGATTCAGTGATTTTATAAAAACAGCTAGGAAGCACAATTTAGCAGTGGGTTGCAGAGAAAAAGAAATATGCTGGCAAAAAAATCCAATTGAGTGATTAAACAGCTCTTCATTTTCTGGCTTTATTTTTATGCTAACACATTTGTTCTCTGAAAAGTGTCCACAAAGCCAAGTCTCTGATTAACACCTTTGTAAGGATGGTTTTTCACCTATTACTAAATTAAACTTGCTTCATTGGAAAGGCAGCAAGATGCATCCTCATTTCAATGTCTACTGAAATAATACAGGTTGACACCAGGAAACATTAACGCCACTGCATCCTTGCTGCTTTCTCATGTGGAAGTCTGTTTAATGTGAAAACAAGGTGATATCTAATTTGCACACAGGTAAGGAATTAAGAAAATCTTTATTTAAGGGTGAAAATGTTTCTCACAAAATCGTTGCCCCAATGCATCATTGAAATTCAAGCTGGAAAGATGATTTTAATATATCACTTGTACATTTTGTATTGCTCTTCTGATGACAATGTAGTTTGTTTTTGTCAATTACCATTTTAATAATAGGGTAAAGAAAATTAAGTGGATTTTTAAAAGAAAACAATACTTTCAATATACTATTAAAACAAATTAAAATGGTAAAAGTTATTGTACTTTAATGAAAAATAAAAGAGCAAAAATATCAATCCCAGTTTTGGATTACTTTAATTAACAAAAAAAAATGCATATAGCAGAGGATAGTTTTAATCTGCCTACCTCTGGGTTATGGGCCCAGCATGCTTCCATTGCAGTACTCTGCTGCACATGTAAGTGCAAGAGATCCTGAAGCACTCACTCATCATGGGAAAGTACCAATGTGTTTCTTCGTTGGTGGATGGAAGAAACATCTTACAAAAACTCTCCAGATTATTGACTTTTTAAAGTTTTTCTAGGAAACATTTTAGATGAATGCTTATTAGCCTTTGTCAGTAGGTACTTTTGCAAAGTGTCTCTGTGGCGCAATCAGTTAGTGTGTACGGCTATAAACCAAAAGGTTGGTGGTTCAATCCCACCCAGGGACGTAATTGACCTTGTTATCAGATTTTGGTGATCTTTAAGTAGACAAGTCAAAATTTCAAACCCCCTCTTATGGTGTAGGGTACCTGGCCTTCTCTGATGTAATCAGAGTTAGATTTGATTCAGTGATTTTATAAAAACAGCTAGGAAGCACAATTTAGCAGTGGGTTGCAGAGAAAAAGAAATATGCTGGCAAAAAAAATCCAATTGAGTGATTAAACAGCTCTTAATTTTCTGGCTTTATTTTTATGCTAACAAATTTGTTCTTTGAAAAGTGTCCACAAAGCAAGTCTCTGATTAACACCTTTGTAGGGATGGTTTTTAACCTATTACTAAATTAAATTTGCTTCATTGGAAAGGCAGCAAGATGCATCCTCATTTCAATGTCTACTGAAATAATACGGGTTGACACAAGGAAACATTAACGCCACTGCATCCTTGCTGCTTTCTCATGTGGAAGTCTGTTTAATGTGAAAACAAGGTGATATCTAATTAGCACACAGGTAAGGAATTAAGAAAATCTTTATTTAAGGGTGAAGATGTTTCTCACAAAATCGTTGCCCCAATGCATCATTGAAAGTCAAGCTGGAAAGATGATTTTAATATATCACTTGTACATTTTGTATTGCTCTTCTGGTGACAATGTAGTTTGTTTTTGTCAATTACCCTTTTAATAATAGGGTAAAGAAAATTAAGTGGATTTTTTAAAGAAAACTATACTGTCAATATACTATTAAAACAAATTAAAATGGTAAAAGTTATTGTACTTTAAGTAAAAATAAAAGAGCAAAAATATCAATCCCAGTTTTGATTACTTAAATTAACAAAAAAATATGCATATAGCAAAGGATAGTTTCATTCTGCCTACCTCTGGGTTATGGGCCCAGCATGCTTCCATTGCAGTACTCTGCTGCACATGTAAGTGCAAGAGATCCTGAAGCACTCAGTCATCATGGGAAAGTACCAATGTGTTTCTTCGTTGGTTGATGGAAGAAACATCTTACAAAAACTCTCCAGATTATTGACTTTTTAAAGTTTTTCTAGGAAACGTTTTAGATGAATGCTTATTAGCCTTTGTCAGTATGTACTTTTGCAAAGTGTCTCTGTGGCGCAATCAGTTAGAGTATATGGCTATTAACCAAAAGGTTGGTGGTTCAATCCCACCCAGGGACGTAATTGACCTTGTTATCAGATTTTGGTGATCTTTAAGTAGACAAGTCAAAATTTCAAACCCCCTCTTATGGTGTAGGGTACCTGGCCTTCTCTGATGTAATCAGAGTTAGATTTGATTCAGTGATTTTATAAAAACAGCTAGGAAGCACAATTTAGCAGTGGGTTGCAGAGAAAAAGAAATATGCTGGCAAAAAAATCCAATTGAGTGATTAAACAGCTCTTCATTTTCTGGCTTTATTTTTATGCTAACAAATTTGTTCTCTGAAAAGTGTCCACAAAGCCAAGTCTCTGATTAACACCTTTGTAAGGATGGTTTTTCACCTATTACTAAATTAAACTTGCTTCATTGGAAAGGCAGCAAGATGCATCCTCATTTCAATGTCTACTGAAATAATACAGGTTGACACCAGGAAACATTAACGCCACTGCATCCTTGCTGCTTTCTCATGTGGAAGTCTGTTTAATGTGAAAACAAGGTGATATCTAATTAGCACACAGGTAAGGAATTAAGAAAATCTTTATTTAAGGGTGAAAATGTTTCTCACAAAATCGTTGCCCCAATGCATCATTGAAATTCAAGCTGGAAAGATGATTTTAATATATCACTTGTACATTTTGTATTGCTCTTCTGATGACAATGTAGTTTGTTTTTGTCAATTACCATTTTAATAATAGGGTAAAGAAAATTAAGTGGATTTTTAAAAGAAAACAATACTTTCAATATACTATTAAAACAAATTAAAATGGTAAAAGTTATTGTACTTTAATGAAAAATAAAAGAGCAAAAATATCAATCCCAGTTTTGGATTACTTTAATTAACAAAAAAAATGCATATAGCAGAGGATAGTTTTAATCTGCCTACCTCTGGGTTATGGGCCCAGCATGCTTCCATTGCAGTACTCTGCTGCACATGTAAGTGCAAGAGATCCTGAAGCACTCACTCATCATGGGAAAGTACCAATGTGTTTCTTCGTTGGTGGATGGAAGAAACATCTTACAAAAACTCTCCAGATTATTGACTTTTTAAAGTTTTTCTAGGAAACGTTTTAGATGAATGCTTATTAGCCTTTGTCAGTATGTACTTTTGCAAAGTGTCTCTGTGGCGCAATCAGTTAGTGTGTACGGCTATAAACCAAAAGGTTGGTGGTTCAATCCCACCCAGGGACGTAATTGACCTTGTTATCAGATTTTGGTGATCTTTAAGTAGACAAGTCAAAATTTCAAACCCCCTCTTATGGTGTAGGGTACCTGGCCTTCTCTGATGTAATCAGAGTTAGATTTGATTCAGTGATTTTATAAAAACAGCTAGGAAGCACAATTTAGCAGTGGGTTGCAGAGAAAAAGAAATATGCTGGCAAAAAAAATCCAATTGAGTGATTAAACAGCTCTTAATTTTCTGGCTTTATTTTTATGCTAACAAATTTGTTCTTTGAAAAGTGTCCACAAAGCCAAGTCTCTGATTAACACCTTTGTAGGGATGGTTTTTAACCTATTACTAAATTAAATTTGCTTCATTGGAAAGGCAGCAAGATGCATCCTCATTTCAATGTCTACTGAAATAATACGGGTTGACACAAGGAAACATTAACGCCACTGCATCCTTGCTGCTTTCTCATGTGGAAGTCTGTTTAATGTGAAAACAAGGTGATATCTAATTAGCACACAGGTAAGGAATTAAGAAAATCTTTATTTAAGGGTGAAGATGTTTCTCACAAAATCGTTGCCCCAATGCATCATTGAAAGTCAAGCTGGAAAGATGATTTTAATATATCACTTGTACATTTTGTATTGCTCTTCTGGTGACAATGTAGTTTGTTTTTGTCAATTACCCTTTTAATAATAGGGTAAAGAAAATTAAGAGGATTTTTTAAAGAAAACTATACTGTCAATATACTATTAAAACAAATTAAAATGGTAAAAGTTATTGTACTTTAAGTAAAAATAAAAGAGCAAAAATATCAATCCCAGTTTTGATTACTTAAATTAACAAAAAAATATGCATATAGCAAAGGATAGTTTCATTCTGCCTACCTCTGGGTTATGGGCCCAGCATGCTTCCATTGCAGTACTCTGCTGCACATGTAAGTGCAAGAGATCCTGAAGCACTCAATCATCATGGGAAAGTACCAATGTGTTTCTTCGTTGGTTGATGGAAGAAACATCTTACAAAAACTCTCCAGATTATTGACTTTTTAAAGTTTTTCTAGGAAACGTTTTAGATGAATGCTTATTAGCCTTTGTCAGTATGTACTTTTGCAAAGTGTCTCTGTGGCGCAATCAGTTAGTGTATATGGCTATTAACCAAAAGGTTGGTGGTTCAATCCCACCCAGGGACGTAATTGACCTTGTTATCAGATTTTGGTGATCTTTAAGTAGACAAGTCAAAATTTCAAACCCCTTGTTATGGTGTAGGGTACCTGGCCTTCTCTGATGTAATCAGAGTTAGATTTGATTCATTGATTTTATAAAAACAGCTAGGAAGCACAATTTAGCAGTGGGTTGCAGAGAAAAATAAATATGCTGGCAAAAAAAATCCAATTGAGTGATTAAACAGCTCTTTATTTTCTGGCTTTATTTTTATGCTAACAAATTTGTTCTCTGAAAAGTGTCCACAAAGCCAAGTCTCTGATTAACACCTTTGTAGGGATGGTTTTTCACCTATTACTAAATTAAACTTGCTTCATTGGAAAGGCAGCAAGATGCATCCTCATTTCAATGTCTACTGAAATAACACAGGTTGACACCAGGAAACATTAACGCCACTGCATCCTTGCTGCTTTCTCATGTGGAAGTCTGTTTAATGTGAAAACAAGGTGATATCTAATTAGCACACAGGTAAGGAATTAAGAAAATCTTTATTTAAGGGTGAAGATGTTTCTCACAAAATCGTTGCCCCAATGCATCATTGAAATTCAAGCTGGAAAGATGATTTTAATATATCACTTGTACATTTTGTATTGCTCTTCTGGTGACAATGTAGTTTGTTTTTGTCAATTACCCTTTTAATAATAGGGTAAAGAAAATTAAGTGGATTTTTTAAAGAAAACTATACTGTCAATATACTATTAAAACAAATTAAAATGGCAAAAGTTATTGTACTTTAAGTAAAAATAAAAGAGCAAAAATATCAATCCCAGTTTTGATTACTTAAATTAACAAAAAAAAATGCATATAGCAAAGGATAGTTTCAATCTGCCTACCTCTGGGTTATGCTTCCATTGCAGTACTCTGCTGCACATGTAAGTGCAAGAGATCCTGAAGCACTCACTCATCATGGGAAAGTACCAATGTGTTTCTTCGTTGGTTGATGGAAGAAACATCTTACAAAAACTCTCCAGATTATTGACTTTTTAAAGTTTTTCTAGGAAACGTTCTAGATGTATGCTTATTAGCCTTTGTCAGTATGCATTTTTACAAAGTGTCTCTGTGGCGCAATCGGTTAGTGTGTCTGGCTACTAACCAAAATGTTGGTGGTTCAATCCCACCCAGGGACGTAATTGACCTTGTTATCAGATTTTGGTGATCTTTAAGTAGACAAGTCAAAATTTCAAACCCCCTGTTATGGTGTAGGGTACCTGGCCTTCTCTGATGTAATCAGAGTTAGATTTGATTCAGTGATTTTATAAAAACAGATAGGAAGCACAATTTAGCAGTGGGTTGCAGAGAAAAAGAAATATGCTGGCAAAAAAAATCCAATTGAGTGATTAAACAGCTCTTCATTTTCTGGCTTTATTTTTATGCTAACAAATTTCTTCTCTGAAAAGTGTCCACAAAGCCAAGTCTCTGATTAACACCTTTGTAGGGATGGTTTTTCACCTATTACTAAATTAAACTTGCTTCATTGGAAAGGCAGCAAGATGCATCCTCATTTCAATTTCTACTGAAATAATACAGATTAACACCAGGAAACATTAACGCCACTGCATCCTTGCTGCTTTCTCATGTGGAAGTCTGTTTAATGTGAAAACAAGGTGATATCTAATTAGCACACAGGTAAGGAATTAAGAAAATCTTTATTTAAGGGTGAAGATGTTTCTCACAAAATCGTTGCCCCAATGCATCATTGAGATTCAAGCTGGAAAGATGATTTTAATATATCACTTGTACATTTTGTATTGCTCTTCTGGTGACAATGTAGTTTGTTTTTGTCAATTACCCTTTTAATAATAGGGTAAAGAAAATTAAGTGGATTTTTTTAAAGAAAACTATACTGTCAATATACTATTCAAACAAATTAAAATGGTAAAAGTTATTGTACTTCAAGTAAAAATAAAAGAGCAAAAATATCAATCCCAGTTTTGATTACTTAAATTAACAAAAAAAATGCATATAGCAAAGGATAGTTTCAATCTGCCTACCTCTGGGTTATGGGCCCAGCATGCTTCCATTGCAGTACTCTGCTGCACATGTAAGTGCAAGAGATCCTGAAGCACTCACTCATCATGGGAAAGTACCAATGTGTTTCTTCGTTGGTTGATGGAAGAAACATTTTACAAAAACTCTCCAGATTATTGACTTTTTAAAGTTTTTCTAGGAAACGTTCTAGATGTATGCTTATTAGCCTTTGTCAGTATGTACTTTTTGCGAAGTGTCTCTGTGGCGCAATCGGTTAGTGTGTCCGGCTACTAACCAAAAGGTTGGTGGTTCAATCCCAACCAGGGACGTAATTGACCTTATCAGATTTTGGTGATCTTTAAATAGACAAGTCAAAATTTCAAACCCCCTGTTATGATGTAGGGTACCTGGCCTTCTCTGATGTAATCAGAGTTAGAATTGATTCAGTGATTTTATAAAAACAGCTAGGAAGCACAATTTAGCAGTGGGTTGCAGAGAAAAAGAAATATGCTGGCAAAAAAAATCCAATTGAGTGATTAAACAGCTCTTCATTTTCTGGCTTTATTTTTATGCTAACAAATTTGTTCTCTGAAAAGTGTCCACAAAGCCAAGTCTCTGATTAACACCTTTGTAGGGATGGTTTTTCACCTATTACTAAATTAAACTTGCTTCATTGGAAAGGCAGCAAGATGCATCCTCATTTCAATGTCTACTGAAATAATACAGGTTGACACCAGGAAACATTAACGCCACTGCATCCTTGCTGCTTTCTCATGTAGAAGTCTGTTTAATGTGAAAACAAGGTGATATCTAATTAGCACACAGGTAAGGAATTAAGAAAATCTTTATTTAAGGGTGAAGATGTTTCTCACAAAATCGTTGCCCCAATGCATCATTGAAATTCAAGCTGGAAAGATGATTTTAATATATCACTTGTACATTTTGTATTGCTCTTCTGGTGACAATGTAGTTTGTTTTTGTCAATTACCCTTTTAATAATAGGGTAAAGAAAATTAAGTGGATTTTTTAAAGAAAACTATACTGTCAATATACTATTAAAACAAATTAAAATGGTAAAAGTTATTGTACTTTAAGTAAAAATAAAAGAGCCAAAATATCAATCCCAGTTTTGATTACTTAAATTAACAAAAAAAAATGCATATAGCAAAGGATAGTTTCAATCTGCCTACCTCTGGGTTATGGGCTCAGCATGCTTCCATTGCAGTACTCTGCTGCACATGTAAGTGCAAGAGATCCTGAAGCACTCAGTCATCATGGGAAAGTACCAATGTGTTTCTTCGTTGGTTGATGGAAGAAACATCTTACAACAACTCTCCAGATTATTGACTTTTTAAAGTTTTTCTAGGAAACGTTCTAGATGTATGCCTTTGTCAGTAGGTACTTTTTGCAAAGTGTCTCTGTGGCGCAATCGGTTAGTGTGTCCAGCTACTAACCAAAAGGTTGGTGGTTCAATCCCACCCAGGGACGTAATTGACCTTGTTATCAGATTTTGGTGATCTTTAAGTAGACAAGTCAAAATTTCAAACCCCCTGTTATGGTGTAGGGTACCTGGCCTTCTCTGATGTAATCAGAGTTAGATTTGATTCATTGATTTTATAAAAACAGCTAGGAAGCACAATTTAGCAGTGGGTTGCAGAGAAAAATAAATATGCTGGCAAAAAAAATCCAATTGAGTGATTAAACAGCTCTTTATTTTCTGGCTTTATTTTTATGCTAACAAATTTGTTCTCTGAAAAGTGTCCACAAAGCCAAGTCTCTGATTAACACCTTTGTAGGGATGGTTTTTCACCTATTACTAAATTAAACTTGCTTTATTGGAAAGGCAGCAAGATGCATCCTCATTTCAATGTCTACTGAAATAACACAGTTTGACACCAGGAAACATTAACGCCACTGCATCCTTGCTGCTTTCTCATGTGGAAGTCTGTTTAATGTGAAAACAAGGTGATATCTAATTAGCACACAGGTAAGGAATTAAGAAAATCTTTATTTAAGGGTGAAGATGTTTCTCACAAAATCGTTGCCCCAATGCATCATTGAAATTCAAGCTGGAAAGATGATTTTAATATATCACTTGTACATTTTGTATTGCTCTTCTGGTGACAATGTAGTTTGTTTTTGTCAATTACCCTTTTAATAATAGGGTAAAGAAAATTAAGTGGATTTTTTTAAAGAAAACTATACTGTCAATATACTATTCAAACAAATTAAAATGGTAAAAGTTATTGTACTTCAAGTAAAAATAAAAGAGCAAAAATATCAATCCCAGTTTTGATTACTTAAATTAACAAAAAAAATGCATATAGCAAAGGGTAGTTTCAATCTGCCTACCTCTGGGTTATGGGCCCAGCATGCTTCCATTGCAGTACTCTGCTGCACATGTAAGTGCAAGAGATCCTGAAGCACTCACTCATCATGGGAAAGTACCAATGTGTTTCTTCGTTGGTTGATGGAAGAAACATTTTACAAAAACTCTCCAGATTATTGACTTTTTAAAGTTTTTCTAGGAAACGTTCTAGATGTATGCTTATTAGCCTTTGTCAGTATGTACTTTTTGCGAAGTGTCTCTGTGGCGCAATCGGTTAGTGTGTCCGGCTACTAACTAAAAGGTTGGTGGTTCAATCCCAACCAGGGACGTAATTGACCTTATCAGATTTTGGTGATCTTTAAGTAGACAAGTCAAAATTTCAAACCCCCTGTTATGATGTAGGGTACCTGGCCTTCTCTGATGTAATCAGAGTTAGAATTGATTCAGTGATTTTATAAAAACAGCTAGGAAGCACAATTTAGCAGTGGGTTGCAGAGAAAAAGAAATATGCTGGCAAAAAAAATCCAATTGAGTGATTAAAAAGCTCTTCATTTTCTGGCTTTATTTTTATGCTAACAAATTTGTTCTCTGAAAAGTGTCCACAAAGCCAAGTCTCTGATTAACACCTTTGTAGGGATGGTTTTTCACCTATTACTAAATTAAACTTGCTTCATTGGAAAGGCAGCAAGATGCATCCTCATTTCAATGTCTACTGAAATAATACAGGTTGACACCAGGAAACATTAACGCCACTGCATCCTTGCTGCTTTCTCATGTAGAAGTCTGTTTAATGTGAAAACAAGGTGATATCTAATTAGCACACAGGTAAGGAATTAAGAAAATCTTTATTTAAGGGTGAAGATGTTTCTCACAAAATCGTTGCCCCAATGCATCATTGAGATTCAAGCTGGAAAGATGATTTTAATATATCACTTGTACATTTTGTATTGCTCTTCTGGTGACAATGTAGTTTGTTTTTGTCAATTACCCTTTTAATAATAGGGTAAAGAAAATTAAGTGGATTTTTTTAAAGAAAACTATACTGTCAATATACTATTCAAACAAATTAAAATGGTAAAAGTTATTGTACTTCAAGTAAAAATAAAAGAGCAAAAATATCAATCCCAGTTTTGATTACTTAAATTAACAAAAAAAATGCATATAGCAAAGGATAGTTTCAATCTGCCTACCTCTGGGTTATGGGCCCAGCATGCTTCCATTGCAGTACTCTGCTGCACATGTAAGTGCAAGAGATCCTGAAGCACTCACTCATCATGGGAAAGTACCAATGTGTTTCTTCGTTGGTTGATGGAAGAAACATTTTACAAAAACTCTCCAGATTATTGACTTTTTAAAGTTTTTCTAGGAAACGTTCTAGATGTATGCTTATTAGCCTTTGTCAGTATGTACTTTTTGCGAAGTGTCTCTGTGGCGCAATCGGTTAGTGTGTCTGGCTACTAACCAAAAGGTTGGTGGTTCAATCCCAACCAGGGACGTAATTGACCTTATCAGATTTTGGTGATCTTTAAGTAGACAAGTCAAAATTTCAAACCCCCTGTTATGATGTAGGGTACCTGGCCTTCTCTGATGTAATCAGAGTTAGAATTGATTCAGTGATTTTATAAAAACAGCTAGGAAGCACAATTTAGCAGTGGGTTGCAGAGAAAAAGAAATATGCTGGCAAAAAAAATCCAATTGAGTGATTAAACAGCTCTTCATTTTCTGGCTTTATTTTTATGCTAACAAATTTGTTCTCTGAAAAGTGTCCACAAAGCCAAGTCTCTGATTAACACCTTTGTAGGGATGGTTTTTCACCTATTACTAAATTAAACTTGCTTCATTGGAAAGGCAGCAAGATGCATCCTCATTTCAATGTCTACTGAAATAATACAGGTTGACACCAGGAAACATTAACGCCACTGCATCCTTGCTGCTTTCTCATGTAGAAGTCTGTTTAATGTGAAAACAAGGTGATATCTAATTAGCACACAGGTAAGGAATTAAGAAAATCTTTATTTAAGGGTGAAGATGTTTCTCACAAAATCGTTGCCCCAATGCATCATTGAAATTCAAGCTGGAAATATGATTTTAATATATCACTTGTACATTTTGTATTGCTCTTCTGGTGACAATGTAGTTTGTTTTTGTCAATTACCCTTTTAATAATAGGGTAAAGAAAATTAAGTGGATTTTTTAAAGAAAACTATACTGTCAATATACTATTAAAACAAATTAAAATGGTAAAAGTTATTGTACTTTAAGTAATAATAAAAGAGCAAAAATATCAATCCCAGTTTTGATTACTTAAATTAACAAAAAAAAATGCATATAGCAAAGGATAGTTTCAATCTGCCTACCTCTGGGTTATGGGCCCAGCATGCTTCCATTGCAGTACTCTGCTGCACATGTAAGTGCAAGAGATCCTGAAGCACTCACTCATCATGGGAAAGTACCAATGTGTTTCTTCATTGGTTGATGGAAGAAACATCTTACAAAAACTCTCCAGATTATTGACTTTTTAAAGTTTTTCTAGGAAACGTTCTAGATGTATGCTTATTAGACTTTGTCAGTACGTACTTTTTGCAAAGTGTCTCTGTGGCGCAATCGGTTAGTGTGTCCGGCTACTAACCAAAAGGTTGGTGGTTCAATCCCAACCAGGGACGTAATTGACCTTGTTATCAGATTTTGGTGATCTTTAAGTAGACAAGTCAAAATTTCAAACCCCCTGTTATGGTGTAGGGTACCTGGCCTTCTCTGATGTAATCAGAGTAAGATTTGATTCAGTGATTTTATAAAAACAGCTAGGAAGCACAATTTAGCAGTGGGTTGCAGAGAAAAAGAAATATGCTGCCAAAAAAAATCCAATTGAGTGATTAAACAGCTCTTCATTTTCTGGCTTTATTTTTATGCTAACAAATTTGTTCTTTGAAAAGTGTCCACAAAGCCAAGTCTCTGATTAACACCTTTGTAGGGATGGTTTTTCACCTATTACTAAATTAAATTTGCTTCATTGGAAAGGCAGCAAGATGCATCCTCATTTCAATGTCTACTGAAATAATACGGGTTGACACCAGGAAACATTAACGCCACTGCATCCTTGCTGCTTTCTCATGTAGAAGTCTGTTTAATGTGAAAACAAGGTGATATCTAATTAGCACACAGGTAAGGAATTAAGAAAATCTTTATTTAAGGGTGAAGATGTTTCTCACAAAATCGTTGCCCCAATGCATCATTGAAATTCAAGCTGGAAAGATGATTTTAATATATCACTTGTACATTTTGTATTGCTCTTCTGGTGACAATGTAGTTTGTTTTTGTCAATTACCCTTTTAATAATAGGGTAAAGAAAATTAAGTGGATTTTTTAAAGAAAACTATACTGTCAATATACTCTTAAAACAAATTAAAATGGTAAAAGTTATTGTACTTTAAGTAAAAATAAAAGAGCCAAAATATCAATCCCAGTTTTGATTACTTAAATTAACAAAAAAAAATGCATATAGCAAAGGATAGTTTCAATCTGCCTACCTCTGGGTTATGGGCTCAGCATGCTTCCATTGCAGTACTCTGCTGCACATGTAAGTGCAAGAGATCCTGAAGCACTCAGTCATCATGGGAAAGTACCAATGTGTTTCTTCGTTGGTTGATGGAAGAAACATCTTACAACAACTCTCCAGATTATTGACTTTTTAAAGTTTTTCTAGGAAACGTTCTAGATGTATGCCTTTGTCAGTAGGTACTTTTTGCAAAGTGTCTCTGTGGCGCAATCGGTTAGTGTGTCAAGCTACTAACCAAAAGGTTGGTGGTTCAATCCCACCCAGGGACGTAATTGACCTTGTTATCAGATTTTGGTGATCTTTAAGTAGACAAGTCAAAATTTCAAACCCCCTGTTATGGTGTAGGGTACCTGGCCTTCTCTGATGTAATCAGAGTTAGATTTGATTCATTGATTTTATAAAAACAGCTAGGAAGCACAATTTAGCAGTGGGTTGCAGAGAAAAATAAATATGCTGGCAAAAAAAATCCAATTGAGTGATTAAACAGCTCTTTATTTTCTGGCTTTATTTTTATGCTAACAAATTTGTTCTCTGAAAAGTGTCCACAAAGCCAAGTCTCTGATTAACACCTTTGTAGGGATGGTTTTTCACCTATTACTAAATTAAACTTGCTTCATTGGAAAGGCAGCAAGATGCATCCTCATTGCAATGTCTACTGAAATAACACAGGTTGACACCAGGAAACATTAACGCCACTGCATCCTTGCTGCTTTCTCATGTGGAAGTCTGTTTAATGTGAAAACAAGGTGATATCTAATTAGCACACAGGTAAGGAATTAAGAAAATCTTTATTTAAGGGTGAAGATGTTTCTCACAAAATCGTTGCCCCAATGCATCATTGAAATTCAAGCTGGAAAGATGATTTTAATATATCACTTGTACATTTTGTATTGCTCTTCTGGTGACAATGTAGTTTGTTTTTGTCAATTACCCTTTTAATAATAGGGTAAAGAAAATTAAGTGGATTTTTTTAAAGAAAACTATACTGTCAATATACTATTCAAACAAATTAAAATGGTAAAAGTTATTGTACTTCAAGTAAAAATAAAAGAGCAAAAATATCAATCCCAGTTTTGATTACTTAAATTAACAAAAAAAATGCATATAGCAAAGGGTAGTTTCAATCTGCCTACCTCTGGGTTATGGGCCCAGCATGCTTCCATTGCAGTACTCTGCTGCACATGTAAGTGCAAGAGATCCTGAAGCACTCACTCATCATGGGAAAGTACCAATGTGTTTCTTCGTTGGTTGATGGAAGAAACATTTTACAAAAACTCTCCAGATTATTGACTTTTTAAAGTTTTTCTAGGAAACTTTCTAGATGTATGCTTATTAGCCTTTGTCAGTATGTACTTTTTGCGAAGTGTCTCTGTGGCGCAATCGGTTAGTGTGTCCGGCTACTAACCAAAAGGTTGGTGGTTCAATCCCAACCAGGGACGTAATTGACCTTATCAGATTTTGGTGATCTTTAAGTAGACAAGTCAAAATTTCAAACCCCCTGTTATGATGTAGGGTACCTGGCCTTCTCTGATGTAATCAGAGTTAGAATTGATTCAGTGATTTTATAAAAACAGCTAGGAAGCACAATTTAGCAGTGGGTTGCAGAGAAAAAGAAATATGCTGGCAAAAAAAATCCAATTGAGTGATTAAACAGCTCTTCATTTTCTGGCTTTATTTTTATGCTAACAAATTTGTTCTCTGAAAAGTGTCCACAAAGCCAAGTCTCTGATTAACACCTTTGTAGGGATGGTTTTTCACCTATTACTAAATTAAACTTGCTTCATTGGAAAGGCAGCAAGATGCATCCTCATTTCAATGTCTACTGAAATAATACAGGTTGACACCAGGAAACATTAACGCCACTGTATCCTTGCTGCTTTCTCATGTAGAAGTCTGTTTAATGTGAAAACAAGGTGATATCTAATTAGCACACAGGTAAGGAATTAAGAAAATCTTTATTTAAGGGTGAAGATGTTTCTCACAAAATCGTTGCCCCAATGCATCATTGAAATTCAAGCTGGAAAGATGATTTTAATATATCACTTGTACATTTTGTATTGCTCTTCTGGTGACAATGTAGTTTGTTTTTGTCAATTACCATTTTAATAATAGGGTAAAGAAAATTAAGTGGATTTTTGAAAGAAAACAATACTGTCAATATACTATTAAAACAAATTAAAATGGTAAAAGTTATTGTACTTTAAGTAAAAATAAAAGAGCCGAAATATCAATCCCAGTTTTGGATTACTTTAATTACCAAAAAAAAAATGCATATAGCAAAGGATAGTTTCAATCTGCCTACCGCTGGGTTATGGGCCCAGCATGCTTCCATTGCTGTACTCTGCTGCACATGTAAGTGCAAGAGATCCTGAAGCACTCACTCATCATGGGAAAGTACCAATGTGTTTCTTCGTTGGTTGATGGAAGAAACATCTTACAAAAACTCTCCAGATTATTGACTTTTTAAAGTTTTTCTAGGAAACGTTTTAGATGAATGCTTATTAGCCTTTGTCAGTATGGACTTTTGCAAAGTGTCTCTGTGGCGCAATCAGTTAGTGTGCACGGCTATTAACCAAAAGGTTGGTGGTTCAAACCCACCCAGGGACGTAATTGACCTTGTTATCAGATTTTGGTGATCTTTAAGTAGACAAGTCAAAATTTCAAACCCCCTCTTATGGTGTAGGGTACCTGGCCTTCTCTGATGTAATCAGATTTGATTCAGTGATTTTATAAAAACAGCTAGGAAGCACAATTTAGCAGTGGGTTGAAGAGAAAAAGAAATATGCTGGCAAAAGAATCCAATTGGGAGATTAAACAGCTCTTTATTTTCTGGCTTTATTTTTATGCTAACAAATTTGTTCTCTGAAAAGTGTCCACAAAGCCAAGTCTCTGATTAACACCTTTGTAGGGATGGTTTTTCACCTATTACTAAATTAAACTTGCTTCATTGGAAAGGCAGCAAGATGCATCCTCATTTCAATGTCTACTGAAATAATACAGGTTGACACCAGGAAACATTAACGCCACTGCATCCTTGCTGCTTTCTCATGTGGAAGTCTGTTTAATGTGAAAACAAGGTGATATCTAATTAGCACACAGGTAAGGAATTAAGAAAATCTTTATTTAAGGGTGAAGATGTTTCTCACAAAATCGTTGCCCCAATGCATCATTGAAATTCAAGCTGGAAAGATGATTTTAATATATCACTTGTACATTTTGTATTGCTCTTCTGGTGACAATGTAGTTTGTTTTTGTCAATTACCCTTTTAATAATAGGGTAAAGAAAATTAAGTGGATTTTTTAAAGAAAACTATACTGTCAATATACTATTAAAACAAATTAAAATGGTAAAAGTTATTGTACTTTAAGTAAAAATAAAAGAGCAAAAATATCAATCCCAGTTTTGATTACTTAAATTAACAAAAAAAAATGCATATAGCAAAGGATAGTTTCAATCTGCCTACCTCTGGGTTATGGGCCCAGCATGCTTCCATTGCAGTACTCTGCTGCACATGTAAGTGCAAGAGATCCTGAAGCACTCACTCATCATGGGAAAGTACCAATGTGTTTCTTCGTTGGTGGATGGAAGAAACATCTTACAAAAACTCTCCAGATTATTGACTTTTTAAAGTTTTTCTAGGAAACGTTTTAGATGAATGCTTATTAGCCTTTGTCAGTATGTACTTTTGCAAAGTGTCTCTGTGGCGCAATCAGTTAGTGTGTACGGCTATAAACCAAAAGGTTGGTGGTTCAATCCCACCCAGGGATGTAATTGACCTTGTTATCAGATTTTGGTGATCTTTAAGTAGACAAGTCAAAATTTCAAACCCTCTCTTATGGTGTAGGGTACCTGGCCTTCTCTGATGTAATCAGAGTTAGATTTGATTCAGTGATTTTATAAAAACAGCTAGGTAGCACAATTTAGCAGTGGGTTGCAGAGAAAAAGAAATATGCTGGCAAAAAAATCCAATTGAGTGATTAAACAGCTCTTCATTTTCTGGCTTTATTTTTATGCTAACAAATTTGTTCTCTGAAAAGTGTCCACAAAGCCAAGTCTCTGATTAACACCTTTGTAGGGATGGTTTTTCACCTATTACTAAATTAAATTTGCTTCATTGGAAAGGCAGCAAGATGCATCCTCATTTCAATGTCTACTGAAATAATACGGGTTGACACCACGAAACATTAACGCCACTGCATCCTTGCTGCTTTCTCATGTGGAAGTCTGTTTAATGTGAAAACAAGGTGATATCTAATTAGCACACAGGTAAGGAATTAAGAAAATCTTTATTTAAGGGTGAAGATGTTGCTAACAAAATCGTTGCCCCAATGCATCATTGAAATTCAAGCTGGAAAGATGATTTTAATATATCACGTGTACATTTTGTATTGCTCTTCTGGTGACAATGTAGTTTGTTTTTGTCAATTACCATTTTAATAATAGGGTAAAGAAAATAAAGTGGATTTTTGAAAGAAAACAATACTGTCAATATACTATTAAAACAAATTAAAATGGTAAAAGTTATTGTACTTTAAGTAAAAATAAAAGAACCAAAATATCAATCCCAGTTTTGGATTACTTTAATTAACAAAAAAAAATGCATATAGCAGAGGATAGTTTCAATCTGCCTACCTCTGGGTTATGGGCCCAGCATGCTTCCATTGCAGTACTCTGCTGCACATGTAAGTGCAAGAGAACCTGAAGCACTCACTCATCATGGAAAAGTACCAATGTGTTTCTTCGTTGGTTGATGGAAGAAACATCTTACAAAAACTCTCCAGATTATTGACTTTTTAAAGTTTTTCTAGGAAACGTTCTAGATAAATGCTTATTAGCCTTTGTCAGTATGTACTTTTTGCAAAGTGTCTCTGTGGCGCAATCGGTTAGTGTGTTCGGCTATTAACCAAAAGGTTGGTGGTTCAATCCCACCCAGGGACGTAATTGACCTTGTGATCAGATTTTCCAGCGTGTTTTGTTTGCGCCTTTGCAAATGTCTTACATCGACAAACTTATTTAGTACTATTTTGCAAATAGGGTTAAATTGTTGCAACATTGTGTTCCCTAATTGCTTGATTTTTTAAATGCAACAATTGATAAAGACACCTGATAACTGCTCTGTGGAGTCTTATTTTGCGTCTACTTCTTATCTACATTTAATTCCCTACCTCTAATCAAGGCATTTTTAAATGCTGGGGTCTGCCAGGACGTGAGGCCTACCTAGACTTTAGATCTGAATTTGAATGTACTTGTGAACTAACTTAATTTCCTACTTCTAAATTCATTCCTAAATTCACTACTTACATGAATCCTGTAGTTGGGCATTTTGGGACTTCGATTGTGGGCATTGTTTTGTGTCCAGACCAGCAGCAGGTGGTGTGCATTTGCTGGAAAGGCATCGAAGACCTCCGATATGCTGCATCTCCTGATGTGTGTCTACCTCAAGTGACTGTCAGCAAATGCCTGCTAGATACCCCATTCCAAGCTGATTGTGACATCACGGAACATGCATCATAGAACAGGCATGCTAGAACATGGGTCTTCAACCTGCGACCCTCCAGCTGCTGTGGAACTACACATCCCAGCATGCCCTGCCTCAGTTTTAGCATACCTTAATAGCAAAACTGTGGCAGGGCATGCTGGGATGTGTAGTTTCACAGCAGCTGGAGGGCCACAGGATGAAGACCCATGTGCTAGAGCCAAGCCGCAGGTACATTGAATGCTAGCAAGCTGAATGTTTAAATCCTTTTTGTTCCGCAGCATTCCAATGCGGAAGATTCCATGGAACCAGAGATTATTCCATTGAGAAGGACATGCTGCCTGGATGACTGCACTGTGCAAATTAAGTCACGGAGCCAGTTGGCTTGTGGGTGGCTCTGGTGACTGGGTGGTTGGGTGGGCGGTGTGTCGGAGGTGGAGCACATGCAAATGAATGTGTATCATCCAGCTAGTGAGAGTGAAAACTCATGCAGGAGTGTGCCTGCTTGTCAGTGGGTTATGCACCTTGCCAGACGTCAAATCTACATGGAGCAGCTGGAGGGGACAAGAGCAGGTTTGCAAAATATAGATAGAAGAGCATATATGCTGGCACATTCTCCATGATTGTGTCAGCTTATGTTTTGGTGCACTGCACTTTCCTCCACTAAGTTTTAGCTATTTTGGTTAAACGCAAGTGTAGTTGCTTCTCGCCCTTTTGGCTGTGATCTTGTATCGTGGTTGAAGAGTCTGCTGGAGGGATTGTTTTCTTCATTGGCGAGAGACTGAAGATATTCCAGGATGGAAGGCTTGGGAACACTATCCGTTTTTAAGTTGTGGAAGAGTTGAAAGACCGGATTGGACTACATTCTATAGTAAAGGATATCTTTGTATTTATTGATCCTCCCTTTATATGTGTCTGTCTTTCAATAAAGCTTCGGGCTTGTGATTCCCTCACCCTCTTACACTCCACACCCATAGCCTTATTAACTGTTGTATTATTGTATTCCATTGAGAAGGACATGCTGCCTGGATGACTACACTGTGCAAATTAAATCACGGAGCCAGTTGGCTTGTGGGTGGCTCTGGTCACTGGGTGGTTGGGTGGGTGGTGTGTCGGAGGTGGAGCACATGCAAATGATTGTGTATCATCCAGCTAGTGAGAGAGAAAACTCATGCAGGAGTGTGCCTGCTTGTCAGTGGGTTATGCACCTTTCCAGACGTCAAATCTACATGGAGCAGCTGGAGAGGACAAGAGCAGGTTTGCAAAATATAGACAGAAGAGCTCTCCAGCCTAGTTTGCTGTCTGTTTCCACTTCTCTTTTCTTGAGCCGCTCCCTTCTATGCCCTTGCGCACTATCCTGACTTCTCCCATCTGCTTACATTGTGCCTTCCAACGCACAATGCGAACTACAGGTAGTGCTGCAGGGCCCACACCCTTTTACTTGCCATACAGAGCAGCTCTGGAGCTGTTACAGTGCCCAGCTTCTGCAAGAAATCAGCTTGAATGCTTCAGGGGCTGGGGCATAGCCAACATGAGCCCCACACCGAAGGAGGGTGGAGGTGTTTAATGCGAACTAGGGGTCATCCAAGCGCCACAAAAGGCCGCCATGCCCTGCATGCCCCTTTTCTCTTTTCATATGCAGACGAGGGCTGAAGCCAACTTTGACCCACTGCTTGGATGACATCACCATATGCAAATCCATCTGCTGCAGGCCTTCCCCCTGGAATGCTTGCACTAGTTGTTGCATTTGGTTTGTTGTTTGGGGGTGCTTCAGTATTAGGCAGCCTTCTGCCCTCCCATGTTCATCTGAAAATATGTGTTCTCCCTGCAGTTGTTGTCCCCAGATGAGAGTTCCCTTGTGCTGCCTCAGTTGAATCTTCTTTACTTGACAGAGATGTGCCTGAGCAGCGGCCCTCCCTAGCCCTATCCCAAATCATACTTATTTTGCATAGGAGATATCATGGTAATGAAGACTGTTATCCCAGGGTGAGGTTCATTCATTGCATTCTGGGTATGCTGACCCCTGTGATTTCCCCAAATGTGGGAAACTCGACTTCATTATTTGTGGTAGTGGGGGACTGTGTTTGTGCTTTCCTCTGGTCAGCTCTGGTAAAAGTCAGATTTATTTGTCTCAGATCTTCCTCTAGCCTTGTTCTTCTTTCGAGAGTTCCCTTGTGCTGACTCAGTTGGATCTCCTTCACTTGACAGGGAAGTGCCCGAGCAGCGACCCTACCCAGCTCTAGCCCAACTCCTACTTACCTGCCAGGTGAGATACTATGATCATGAAGGTGCTTCTCCCAGGGCAAGGCTCACCCATTGCACTCTGGGTGTGCTGCTCTTGCGATTTCCCCAAATGTGGGAAACTTGACTGCATAATTTGTGTTTCCCCTGGTCGGCTCTCGTATAATTCAGATCTCTTTGTCTCAGGTCTCTCTCCAGCCTAGTTTGCTGTCTGTTTCCACTTCTCTTTTCTTGAGCCGCTCCCTTCTATGCCCTTGTGCACTATCCCAGGATAATTATTGTAGCTGGTCTGCGGGTAACAGCTCTCAGATCCACTTCTAGAAAAAATGCAACAATGTAATTTGAGTGACAAACTGCAGAGATGAACCCTTTCTGTGACTGCTGCACAGGGATAACACAAACTCTATTCATAGGGCTGACTTCACTTAGGGGAGATGTTCTCGCCCCGCAAAGAAGTGCGAGTATATACCGCACTTACGGTACCATTGGATTTACAGATATTTTCTTGCAATACACTATGGGGGTCATTCTGAGTTGATTGCTCGCTAGCAGTTTTTAGCAGCCTTAAAACGGTGGAGTTAACATATCTCACGTGGAAGGTGGTCATGTTATTAGCCTTGGCTTCGGCTAGGCGAGTGTCGGAATTAGCGGCTTTGTCACATAAAAGCCCATATTTGGTGTTCCATGTGGATAGAGCGGAATTGCGGACCCATCCTCAATTCCTACCAAAAGTGGTCTCATCTTTTCATATGAACCAACCTATTGTGGTGCCTTTGGCTACGCGTGACTTGGAGGATTCCGAGTTACTTGATGTGGTCAGGGCTTTGAAAATTTACGTGGCCAGGACGGCTAGAGTCAGGAAAACTGAAGCGCTGTTTGTCCTGTATGCAACCAACAAGATTGGTGCCCCTGCTTCAAAGCAGGCTATTGCTCGCTGGATTTGTAACACGATTCAGCAAGCGCATTCTATGGCTGGATTGCAGTTACCGAAATCGGTCTAGGCCCATTCCACGAGGAAAGTGGGCTCTTCTTGGGCGGCTGCCCGAGGGGTCTCGGCACTACAGCTGTGTCAAGCTGCTACTTGGTCAGGTTCAAACACCTTTTCAAAATACTATAAGTTTGATACCCTGGCTGAGGAGGAACTCATGTTTGCTCAATCGGTGCTGCAGAGTCATCCGCACTCTCCCGCCCGTTTTGGAGCTTTGGTATAATCCCCATGTTCCTTACGGAGTCCCCAGCATCCTCTAGGACGTTAGAGAAAATAAGATTTTAAACCTACCGGTAAATCTTTTTCTCGTAGTCCGTAGAGGATGCTGGGCGCCCGTCCCAACTGCGGACTACTTCTGCAATACTTGTATATAGTTATTGCTTCAATAAGGGTTATGTTATAGTTGCATCGGTCCTGCACTGATGCTGCAGTATGTTGTTTTTTCGTACTTATAACTGGGTAGTTTATCACAAGTTATACGGTGTGATTGGTGTGGCTGGTATGAATCTTGCCCTGGATTAACAAAATCCTTTCCTCATACTGTCAGTCTCCTCTGGGCACAGTTTCTCTAACTGTGGCATAGAGGCGCATAGAGGGAGGAGCCAGTGCACACCCAGAACTAAAGTCTTTCTTAAAGTGCCCATGTCTCCTGCGGAGCCCGTCTATCCCCATGGTCCTTACGGAGTCCCCAGCACCCTCTACGGACTACGAGAAAAAGATTTACCGTAGGTTTAAAATCTTATTTTCTACTTTATTCTTTTCTATCCTAGTTTATTACGACCAACTCTCATCCAAGGAGTTTGATATTCTACTACCTGCATGCAATTTAAATTGCTTAAATTGTTTATATGGTTGATTTGTCCTTCACAACCCATAATCTGCAACTTGGATGTACTTGTGTCATTGAAAATCTTATAATAAA